>NC_142613.1:15670984-15822500 GCF_059453375.1 Lepisosteus platostomus
TAGGAAATTACTTTGCACATTTAGCAAAGAAGAAATACAATAAATGGAGTGTTAACACGTTAATGCAGTGAAATGGGATATCAGCAGTGCAGAGCAGTACAGTGCTCAATAAATACTGTATATTACATGATAGGACTGTAAGAGGTAGTGTGTTTGAATGCCAAGCATACAGTTCTGAGTGCCTGGTCACTCCTGTGTGTTAAGAGATAAATCAATATATGAATGACATTCCACTCTATGTGCTTGTCTTATCTGCAGTTTCATAGTTTTCCATAATATACCATGTGCAACCAGGAATAACTAATTTCTACCACGTTATAAACAAGAAGCACTTCAACCTCCAAACAATAGAATTGTTTCTCCCTGAACACTCCCATACCTGATGTTCTAAATAGCTTACAATGTAGCCTCTAACAGAGGACCTGGTACTGTAGTCATAGTCAACTGAAAGGTCTTTTTCAGGCTCATCAAGGATCAAAATGGAAGTTGAGAGGCTGTGCACTTAGAATCAAGTTCTGATTTATATTTTTTTAATTCTTATCAGCTGACTACTCTACTGACTTCCAATTTAAGTCCTACATGACTCGTTTCTGCTTTAGATTCCATTTTGTGCTTGGAGCTGTGGTGAATTTTCTCTATGACAAAACTGCTCATTTTGTTTCTTTATAAGGCACATTGAAATGAAAGGCCCAAATATCTCCACTTGATTAAGCACTTTATGAAGCTTTTACAAAGATCTCACTTACTGTGATTTCTCTTCTGTAGTGCTCAACTGGCAAGCTTACCTGAGTCTATACAGTACGTGTGCAAGTGTGAAGGGGGGGGGGTCTGAGGTCACAGCGAAGGGTGTTCAGTGCTGCAAGCAGCCCATCTGACAGGCAGGTGATGGATGTCTCACTTAATTTATTTTTTATTAATGTCGGCTCCCCTCAAGAGGCTGGCTTGGCACACTCCGTCCCCGAGACACCTCACCTCCACCGACACACCATTTATTTAACAAAAAAAATAAGGAGGGAAAGCAAAAGAGAGACTTTGTCTTTGTTATCAAGAAAATGAGAAAGCCTTTCAAGTATACCTAAAGGATTGGGAAAGACGGTGTGAAAAGCACTTTTTTATCAATTTGTCTCTTTTCCCCAGCTCTCTCACTCTCTCCCTACTTTCCCACCTGCTTCTTTCAGCCTCCCTCCTTTCATTCTTTCTTTCTAGACAGGTAGAGGTAGCAATTGAAATGAAAATGCAGATTTCTCTGTTTCATATATGCAATAAATTGTGCGTAAGATGACAGCCATGCTTAATTCTAACATAAAGGCACTTTCTACCGTGTTCATGAAATGAGTTATAGGTCTCTCCATGCGTGAAGCTGTAAAGTGCTAATAAGGCAAGCAGTTTCTCAGTTTATTAAGGGTGGGTTGGTAAATGCCTTGTCAGGAACATGAGCACCTTCTTCTCCTGCAGTTCTGCAATTTAAAATAAAATTGCTTTGATTTAGTCTTCAGGGAAAGAATATTCTGACATAATATAGATGGATTAACCCAAAACTCCTGGCTTGCTTCTTGGTGTTTTATCTGTCTTTGTCAGTTTCCATATGTTTGATAAAGCCATCAAAGTCACTTTGAATAAAATGCAAAAATTTACTACAAAAAATAAATAAATGTTGTTGTACAGTAAAAGGGGTTGGGAAAATGCTCTTCGTACAAAATTTGTATTCACATTTTTAGTAAATGAGTTGATGGATGGGTCAGTGATGAGCAAAAAGTATTATTAAAGTCCTCCTTTACATTGATGGTCAACAGGGTGTCACCTGGAATATGTTTTCTGTCTTCTTTGTGCACTGTTATTTGGACTTCACACAAAATCAAAATCATTTTGCAAGTAATTCTGCAGTAACAGTGTTTGATACAGTTGACACACCACCAACTGTAAGCTGCTGTGGATAAAGTTAAATAATTTATGCATGCATACTATACAGTAAAGCAAAACACATTTCTGTGAATGGAAATAACATACAGGACATATTGTACTGTATGTACTATAAATACTGCAAAATGACACACAGTATTGTCTTGTAAACTGAATGAGTGAGAAATAAAATAAATAAAACAATTAACAAGTCCAAGTTCCAAAGACATTACAGAAAATCTTAAATTAACTAAGGTATTGTTGATTTGTCACACAAATGACACTCCTCCCTCCCTTGCCTTAACAAGGTACTGTATACAGCATTATCAGTGAGAAAAGCATTCTTCATCCATCTGTAGCTTCAGCTTTGCATTCTTGAGCTATGGGTCTTGTAATATTAAGAGAGAGATGATCTGACTCATCATTTTTGGAGAAAGGATGCTGGATGTCTTCATCTTCTATGGTAAAATAGAGAGGTTATGAGGGTGATCTTCTTAACTTGAGACTTTAAATTGGGGAGCATAGGATCAATTAGCTGATAGAAACTGAAAGAGCAGAACAAAATGGCTTGCTGTCATTAGTAATCTTACATTCATAAAATAACTACAATAATAGTATCTTAATCAGAGGTTGGAAGTCTCAAAATTGTTAAGTCTTTTAACTGTTGAGTGTCTCAGCATTGTTTGTGAGTTTATGTACATGTGTGTATGTGCGATGGAGAGAGAGTGCCCATATCTGTCAACACCTAGGTATCTAGGTGCCCTTTATCAATATCACTATCAATACCTAGCAATGTCTCACAATTACATTCACCCATCCACAGTGCAACATACAGTAGACACCAGATGTTTTTGGTCTTGTTTATGCAGCTGCTGAGCTTTGTTATAAATGGTAATGACAAAGCAGAAACTAGTTGCAACTTCACATCTGTGAAAAGTTACTCTCAGAACAAAACTAACCTTGAATTTTTCAATACCTATTGTTAGCTTACTTTATGCAAGATCTATAATGCTTTTAAAAACCTGAAATAGATCAAATGCACAGAGTAATTGCAAACTAAAACACAGAAATAGCAATGCACTGACATCCTGATATTTTCCCTGCAGAAACAGTTAGTGTGCCTATTGCTGAATATTGACCTATATGGTATTTTCAAGCCATTCTTTCATGTGTGCATGTTTCTGCCTGCAAAGATGCCCATGTTCTTTTGCTTATTGGTTTTATTGGTACTAGCTGCTGTGAATATGTTTGAATGTTCATGTCCCCAGTAGGCTACCTAAGTCTCCCTGGGACTTTGTTCTTGGAATCTAGGCTGCAGAAGGGCGGAATTGTTTTTTTGATTGTTGTTCTCCAGGGTTTAGAAAGATCTTAAACTCTCTGTAGATTAGAACCCCATTTCTATATTTTGATTTTTACAAACTACCTGTTCGTTTCTCTCTCTCTGTATTTTGCTTTTACTCTTCTGCCTCTCTTGTCCCCCTGAAGAAGTTTCTGCAATTAAATTTTCACCCTGCAGGTGTCTCATTAAGACATAAGATGATTGCACATGTGGTTCATATCACCATTCACATGTTGCAAATAATGAAAAATAGAGACATTGGCAGAAATGTCAGCAAAGTCATTAAATTAATCTAAGAATGAGGGAGAAAGATACAGTTTAGCTAAAGATAAATCTACAAAACAAGAAAAAAAGGTTGACAGTCTTAAGAATACTCAGTCTCTGATCTTCCCTAAGGGCAACCTGTGTGCTAATTGCGCATGTAATTGATTTATCCTGGAAAGGGCATTGGTCTTGGAGTGAAAATAAGGATGAAAGGCCTTGTTGAGCCAGTACTATGAAAAGAGTCAATGTTGATAATGATACTTTTATCAACAGTGACATAAGGGGCCAGCAAGCTTTATATCCCAGTATACTGGTTTTAATAAGAATTATTAAATTCAATAGAAAGTATTATTTCTACTGGATGTACATATTATCTCTACTTTACCTCCTTTGGTGGAAATAGTAACTTAAAAAATGGAACTTAGTATAAGGAATACAGAAACTTCTGTGAATATTACCACAATTTAGTTTGCATTTTAGGATTGATTTGCTGGTTTCCTACTTGCTTATATAATGACATAGACTGAAGATTCTCTGGGAGGTGATTCTGTAAAGCAAGTGGATGATGATCAGTGTTCAGAACACCCATCCTGAGAGCTCACGAGCCAATGGGAGAGAATGGAATGGAAAACGAAGAATGTTCTCTGTAGTTAAAGGAATGCATTGAGGAGGTTATTTAATTTTTTAAGCACCAGTGTCTTGCTCACAGTGTTGTTATTTAAAATTAATATTTCAGATTTTTAAATATTGTTTTGGTTAATTATTCGTCACAATACTGCACCTTGAGTGACCTAACTCCCACATAGCAGACACTGTGAATACATGACATGACAAATTAAAAGAGCTTAATGAAATTTCAAATCAAGCCAGTGCTGGTCAGGTCACAGCCCTGAAGATGAGTACCTATAAATTCCACAACAGACTAGATGAATACAGTAATTATTATAACGATCCTTACACTTATATAGTGCTTTTCTAGACACTCCCCTCCACCACCACCAATGTGCAGCATCCACCTGGATGATGGCAGCCAGAGTGTGTCAGTACTCTCACCACACACCAGCTACCAGTGGGGAGGAGAACAGAATGATGAAGCCAATTCATAGATGCGGATTATTAGGAGGCAATGATGGGTAATGATTTGGTAAATTGGCCATGATGACATCCTTACCCCTTTTATAAAACTCCCTGGGATTTTTAATGACAACAGAGAGTCAGGACCTCAGTTTTACCTCTCAGTGTCCCAGTGTCGCTGTCACTATACTGGGGATTAGGACCCACACAGTTTGCAGGGTGAGTACCCCCTACTGGCCCCACTATCACCTCTTTCAGCAGCCACCTAAGCTTTCCCAGGAGGGTCTCCCACCCAAGTACTGACCAGACTCACACTTGCTTAACTTCAGTGGGTTGCCAGTTGTGAGTTGCAGGGTGATATAGCTGCAGGCTGTGAATACAATCATTCTTTTGAAATTGTATTGAAGACTTCACTGATTTTGAAGGCAAGAAACACACAAATTATACAAAGCTGTAGTGCTTAGTAGTTGAGCTCAGTGGGTACCTGTTCTTGTGTTTAAGTAGGTCACTATAACCTAGATAATATCACCCTCAAGTCCTGTTTCTTAATTAAAGCTCATACATTTCGGAACAACAGGATGAACTGCTCTCTAGACGGCAATAAAACCGAATGAATAGCAGCACTTTACATGTGAGAGCAAGGAGCGTGGAGTTACAGCTGCTCACCCTCTGATTAAATAGGCCACAGGTCTGTAGATGTGTCCATTCGGAACTCAGAGTAAAGCAATAGAAAGTGCTATTTTTTATAATTGCAGAACAGATAAAAGGAGAGAGAGAACCAGAGCAGCGGAAAGGTTAGTCAAAAAGGTGCGACATGGAGAGGAAAAGAGAAAGGGAGCCACACCTTTTCTTTGTTGGAGAACATAATTAAAGGAGACTCGATCATCATTGATCGTCGTCTCACTAATTAAATACTTTAAACTTTAAAAACGAAAAAGGCAACACTCAGAGCTCCTCATCATTAGGGGTGGCAGCGAGGGTTCAGAATGTCAAGAAACAGCCAGAGAGAGAAGTCAATGGTAGTCGATATCTCAGCCCACACAAACAAATCAACTCCTACACCAATTTCCAGCTAAGGCTTATTTACTGTACTCAGAGAAAGACTCTAAAAAGTAGTCTGAAAGCAGAGACTTATGTAGCTCTTTTCTCTCTTAAGTCTCCCCTTGATATTCCAGTTATGAAAATATTAAATGTTATTCTCCACTGTCATTCTGTCCTTTCAGTACATTTTTAAATCTCAATTGAATCCCAGTCCAACCGAAACCGAAAAATTGTGCATAAGGAAGTGCAGCAATTTGGAACTACAGTACACACATTGTAAAGTTGGCTGGGCACACAAGAAGGGTGTAATCTAACCTGTTGAATATCAAGCCTAATAAAGTAAGAAACACACAAAAAGCAGTAAATATATATAAGATAACAATGCCTTCTTGCAATCAGTACTGTATATTAGTGGCTGGACTAAATCAGTGCATTGTCTCTCATCATTGAACCACTTTTGGAATAATGAATTCTTTATGTAGAGCAATCTGATTGACATTAGTGAATGTGGTGCACATGTTGGGAATTATAAACTAATTTTGGTTATAAAAGGAAAATCTTGTAGAGGTGAAGGTCTGGGCAGGAGTGTCTATTAATTGCAGAACTCCACTTGTGGTGAATGATGACAACTTGACTGCACATCGCTACATTGATCAAGTCCTAAAATCATGCTCTTTTAATGCAGTTATGAAGTGTATGCCCTGCTTACAAGACTTGAGCCCCTTATAGATTGGAATGTGCTGGAATGCTATGTAGCATTTAAGAGACCAAGTGATGTTTTATAATGCTCAGTAAACATCTTGAGAAGCTTCACTGCTGAGGGAGGCCAGCAGGTATTGTTATTAGGCTAACTATTAACTCCACTCTGGCCTGCAATGTTTTTTGTATGCATCAGAGCACAAGTAACATTTAGGGTCAGGCTAGATACTCATCAATAATGTATCTCAATAATTCACACATTTGCATAAAAAAGTCACATTCCTTTAGGGAAATATGCAATTTTGCTTTAAAGAAAAATCTATTAAATTAACAAGGAAACTGGAATGTAGATGTTGAAGAGGAGGTAATATTTTTGGATGCTTTGGTTTATTTTTAATCAAACATTGTATTCAAAATATATGAGAATTAAATTTAAACCAATAGTATTCACTCTTAGTAAATACTATTAAGTACACATTAATCAAATCCAAGAGGACAAAATACAGATACAGTATTTTGCAACACATAGTTATTTTTAAAATCGATAAGGTCAATAACGGTTATTATTATAGTTATTTAAATTATTCCATAAGGATAATAACAATCAATTTATTATGATACTACAACACTCAATATGACAAAATGACGATATGAGGAACATAGCCTTGTCTTATGTGTATGCATTGCAACCACAGCCTGAACGTTATTTCAATGATTCATCCTAAATGTAAGAAAAAGAAAGAAAGAAGAAAGGAGTCTTGTTTTTTATTTTCTTCGGTGATTCCTCAATCTGAGTCCAATTTGAAACTTCACTCTGAAATTGCCCTGACAGTTTCACTCCATCTTCTTGACCTCGGGAACTTAACATTTTTTACTCACAGTGGGTGCCACATCATAGAATGTGCAGTGCTATTAGCTGATGGCCACACCCTCATAGCTTGTAAGGGAGATTTCTCTCAATTAGAGGTAAGCTTTGAATGCATCTTGTAAAGATGTGAATGTGAACTATTTCCTCTGACCACCAAAGGATCTCTGGCTGCAAATGAGCTGGGAGAAGGTGAATTGTTTAAGTAGTACTGGACATCAGCAAATGATGCAGTCCTGTGGAGCTGATGCATGAGGATCATGACTTCAACGGCACTTTTCCCAGTTAATGCACAGAATCTTATAAGAGGCACTATTAGAGGTGTTCCTCCAAACTCTTAAGGTGATGATATTCCCATTGTTTAATTAGAATCTTTGCTTCGCTAAAGTTTAGATTGAAAGTTATCTTGGAGTGTACAAGAAGAGAACTGTCATCATGCTGAATGTCTATGATGAGTACTGTACCTTGGAAACTTTGAACCTCAGACAAAGATTACTTTGATTAAAGATCGCTTTATTCATTTTTTTCTTGAATGTCAGTTCTGATGGTCTTTGATGAGCAACAGAATGACTTTTAGAATGGCAAAGAAGAGTGTAAGAATGGTAATGCATCCTTGTTTTACCCAGGTCAGAACAATGAATATATAGAGATCTGTGACAGTCATCTTATTATGAACATTTGGGCCTTTACGTCATACAGCTGTCCTATATACCTATATATTGTATATACAGTAGATGACAATTCTGTCATCTACGGTATATAAAAGATATGAGCAAGGATTAATTACTGTTGAATCCAAGGATTAGGGAATTTATGCACACTGACTTGTCTCCTTTGATGAAGATGGTCATGAAATGGTTGCGATGTTGGTTTAACTCAGGTGGAATCCCCTTATGTACAGTATACTAATTTCAGAAAATGAGTTCAGGAAGTTATAATACCATTTCCTCACCCCCAACAACATATGAGAATTAGATCTGATAGCATTTGTTGTATTTTTAATGTCTGTCAGTATATATAATAGTACCATTCAAAGGTTTCATGGCTTTAAAGCTCACTGACTTTAACCAGATTTGAAAGACAATAAGTAATAAACCTGAATAAATCATAATACCATTAACAGACTACTTTGATATGTTTAATGATTGATTTCAGTGATATACCCCATTTAAATACTCCATAAGGTAATGTCATACATCATTTAAGTATAACATAACACTTTCATGTTTTAAGACATAACAGGTACATAAGTATTGATAATAATCTTAACCATGCACAAAATTCTGATCCTGACATGTGCTATGACCAATGCTATGATTAAATACTTTGCATGATAATACATACTTATGACTGTTTTGAAAAAATGTTTTAGTGAATGTTATTACAGTGCTCCATGTACCCTCTCTTAATGTGCTGCAGAAAATAAAAATAATAATTTGCATTATAAAATGGTAAATATGAACAATACTCAATGAATACAAAGCTTACAAAACACTTAACAGTAATTATTACCAATCGTATATAATTAGCAATCAGGGGGATTGTGTTTGCTGAGTATTTTCAAGAATGATAGCTTAAAAGTCACTCATAAATCAGAAGAAATGCTTGTGAAGATAATAATTTCTTTAATTTTGAAAACTACAACATAAAAAAGTATCCACGAAAAATTAATTATTCGCTGAATGTGTCTAGATTATTCAGAAGCTTTATGGAGAAAGTGAACTGACAAGAAACAAAAAAGTTGGAAAACTTGGAAAACAAATATAAAGACCAATATACAGTATGAAGATGACACATACAGTATAAGAGACAGGAGGAATTTGAGTTTTACAAATACATGGCACCACAATCCCTACACTTACAACTCCTTGCAGACTGAACTACAGTGTTTCTAAACAGACATAATATCTTAGACTTGCAAATGGAATATTTAATATAATAGTGTTAGGAGTATGCACATCCATATTGTATATCTAGCTGGGTCAAATCCTCCATTCAGATGGCCGGATTAGCAGTAGCAGAACGCAATACATAGTCCAAAGAGAAGTAGAGCCAAACACCAATGTGTTTATATCCAACAGTGAAACACAGTTAAGGGTCATGGTACTGGAAAATTGTACAAATAATAGGTGTCTTCAATAAGGAATAATACAAGCATATTTTCAAGCAATATGATGTACTATCTGGAAAGAGATTAATAGGTCACGGCTTCCTATTTCAGTAGGACAATCATCCCAAACACACTACTGCAAAAAAAAGTATTTATCACACAGAGAAAAAGAGGAAAATATTAAATTAAAGCCACGACCTCCACAGAGTACAGAACCCAATCCAGTTGAAGTAGTCACAACTCAGAGAAGGACAAGAGAAGTCATAGAAACATGAATAAACAAGAAATGTTTTTCAGGATGTTTGAAAGTGTAATTAAAATGTAAACTGCTGAAATATATAAACATTAAGAAAAGATGTCAAGGATGTCAAAATTAGGCACACAAATAAATGATCAATCTAATCTCATATTATAACAAAGAATAGCATGTAATTGTTATTAATGTTTTTTGTCTTTCAATATTTTTTTATAATTTATTTTCACTATAATAAAACTGTAATCTGTACATTTTAAGTTATTTTGTGCTGGCATGCTTTTGAACATGCTGTGCACAGTATGGATTACATACACTGTATATACAGTACACGTATAATTCTACTGGGGATCAGACACCATTGCTTTTTGATAATTAAATTGTATATCAAACATTATAGTTTCTAACCCCCAGTGCAGTTATTCCAAGATGACAAAGTTTGCATCTCTATACCATGTATCAATGTTATTTGGTGGAAATGTGAGAGCAGGAAGCAAACTTTCAAGGGACAAAACTGATAAAAAGGGCTCATTTTGGTTTTTTTCTTTGAAAGGGGTTCCAATTTACCTTAAAGGAAAAAGCAAACAAAGGAACATTGCAACAATAAGAAGAATAAGCATTCTGAACATATCTCATTGCTTGCAATAAGTCCCTCTGGGTTTTGGGTGTTTATTCAGGTCACTACTGCTGGTAATTTGTTTCTCACAGGATAGCACAGTGAATATAATATGTTTTGTGATCATCTGAAAACTAACAGGCAGTGCTGAAGTCTGGAAATGATTATCTGATGCTCACTAAGGTATGACCATTTTGTAATGAAATGCTTTCTCCTGCCATTGTCCCTTAATTAGTACTGTTACTGCATTGCTGTTGAATTCAAATTATTTTGTTTTAACGCTCCATTACCAACCTAGCTGTTTGCTTTTTAGCGGTCACTTTTCTTTAAATGTGACTTTGGTGTGATCTTTGGGGTGATCCCAAAGACCTAACTCCTTCGAAAAAGTCATAGATACCAGAGAAATTCAACAAAAGTAGTAATTGCCTCTCGCGATGTAGTCAAAAATGATCGAAGGTACAGTACAACTTCACAGCACAGGCCCTAATATGAAAAATGAGGGCCTCACAGTGAAAAGTGTTCACCAACTTTCAAAATGCCAAGCGCTTATTTTTCATATTGGACATCTAATGATAAAACAAATTAGGTTCTGACAGGAAGCTTGTGCTTGCCAAACAAAATCCTCTTCACACCTTGGGCCTTCATTCCAAAAGGGTTCGTGATTAGATATACCTTATCCATGGGCTTGTCATTGCATAAGCAGCACCTTATCAAACATTAATCTTCAGTGAATGAAACCCCTGAGTCTTGTGCTGCTGGCAAAGTACATTCATACTCCTTAGACTGCAGTGGCCATTCTCATTCAGTCATAGCTTGCCATCTATTGGCTGGCTTTTAAAATCTCCTTTTGAAAGACAGGATTTATTTTTGGGACGTTGATACATTTCAGTTGGTTGAGGGTGTCATAAGACACCTAAGGTGCTTGCAATGTTTCTCAACAACCTGCACCCTGTAATTTCTTTGTATGCAGTGCAAAATGACGAACACAGCCTGTAACGGTCTGAACAGCTGTGGGACTAAACATCTATGCCACTAAATCGTCTCTCTGCAGGGGCTCTTATGCATTTCATTAGACAGCGAAGGCACATACAGGGGCTGTTTTCTGTTGCTGTCTCCTAACCTTTTGATGGGGCCTTGATTTAAACAAACACTGGCTATATTTAGGCCCCTGCAGCTGTTGATATCATTAATATACCTCCAGATGCTACCTATTAATTAAAATAATCATTTACATTACCCAGTGTTATTCAACACTTGCATTCCTTTTTTCTCTCCAAGGTGAAGCAAAACTAAGCAGCTGGCACAGGGTAGAAAGTTTTATTAAGTCCTATTAAAGACACGCTTGCAATGTGCTCTGTGACAGGTACTTTGCAGTACTTGTTCAGGTTCTATTCCTTTTTCAGCAAATTTACATTGTGTAACCACACATAGTGCTGACAGTTAAAGCTGGAGCTCATTCATTTATCTAAAATATATTCTTTTATAAAACTTACAACCAGAGTTCTGGTTATATTATAATACAGTATAATAATATAATTATTATATTATATATTATATATTATATATTATATATTATATATTATATAATATAGTTGAATCCTTTATATTTTTCCACATATATTCATGCACATACACAATATCTAATTTGTAGATTCATAGCCTATTGAGAACATACTTAATGTCATTTCATTTAGAAAAACAAGAACACTGGCTTGTTTAATTTTTGAGTAGCAATGTTCCTTGAGATAACAATATGTTGAAGGTGTACTAGTCAATACATATGTGAAATGTGCATTAATTGATATTTCAGTTGTTAAATTTGAATAGATTATTTCCAAAAAGTCTATATAGACAGTCAAAAATAAATAACATTGTTAATACATAGATAGTGATATGACCATACTCAACCTGAGTAATGAAAATCTCCAGGTTGCTATCAGCATGAATGAAGGTGTCATGTCTATAAAAATATTGACCAGAGAATAGAAAGTTCCACTTCAGCAACCAGCAGACTAGGTCAGAAAAGCCAAGAAACCAGCTCTGTGAGGCAAAAGACAGCCTTAGAAGACAATCATCACAGTAGCCTCAGACCATCACTATAATATATACTAATGTATCACTATAGTGATCCATCAAAGTAACCTTGTTGTCGACCAGGACCACATAATGATATAACACCACAACATCAAATATCTTGGACCTACTCACCAGTGCCACAACAGGTGACAACCATGTTGATTGCAGGAGAAACATTCATGGGAACTCATACCAGCTATACCTCTTTTACATATTAAGCATCAAAAGAATCTTATTGTTAAAAGCTGCAACACATTCACAAAGTTATTCTCAAGAAACTGTCAAAATATTTTATTAAGAAGACATGATATAGACAAATGTCTTATGGTGACTAACAATTGTTAACAGGATTGTTAGGGGAGTCTGTGAAAGTCATAGACTAGTAGTATGGCTAATGATAGAAGCAGTACAAGTTGCCCATCTACAATGCATGCTTTGCACTTGGTTGCATAAACTGTCTTGTGGGAATCTCTCCTGTTCCTCTCAACCAGCATGTGCCTATTCTCTGATTTTTGAGCTCCAGATGCCACACATCATCCTATCATATCACATATATTTTCACAAGGACTCAAGACTTCCCAACATAACTGTTATAATGTCATTTTAGAACACAGCCATTGTTACAGCATGAGGACATGAATTATGATGGACATGAAGGACTGCTGTTATTTATTTAAGTATAAGCCCATATAAATAGAAACAAGTGAGGTCTCAGAACTTATTCAATGTAGTGTTTTGCTGTCAGGTGAACATCGATCTCTACATGTGGAGCTCTGTAGCAACTATCCTCTCCTGCCAGGTTCATCACTCTTTTGCATACCACATTTAGTAATGATTCTGTACCACACTCTGTGCCACACTTGGTGTTCCCCACAAAACCTTGATTCATCTCTGAAGATGACTGGGCTCCACTTTTGGTAGGTGCACCAACATACTATTGTACAAAGACATTATTCTCCTGATAAAAGTGGCACCTTTGTTCCTTTCTATGTTTTTCTTCATTGATTTTCACCAGGCTTGACATTCATCACATTAAATCACCTTATCCCTTGAGCCTAATCAACTCCATCACTAAATGTGAAGATTTAGTGTTTATACAACAGTCAACATCAGTCAAGTCTTTCAGGGTTGGTAATGAATGACCAATTTATCAAAATGGTGACAAAAATATTTAATCAATATCCAAAATCTGTATATGATATTTTTCTAAAAGGATATGTGCTTGAGTGAAAGGTTTTTTTATGTTCATTGTAATGTTTTATGTTACTTGAAACCTATCTCGATTCTTTGATCTTTATTCTTCATCTATAATGTTGTTCACATTTCCTGTGATTTTGTTTGACACATCATTGGAAATAATTATGCAAAAAGGAATAATTGAGTATATAATGAAAGTTACAAATTAATATATTGTGTTTACATTATTATCAGGCAACCAATCAGAAAGTACCACACTGCCTCAAGCTCTATGTAAGTATACTGTAGGCAGTGATATCATTGTAGGTTTTTTAATAATGTGGTGAACATGTGATGCTTATGAAGAAAATTCCACAAGATAACAGTATAGAAATCAAGGATTCAGCTAATTGATGTAACATTACTCTTATCAACAGGTTGCAGCCAAAGTTCACATTTGACCCAGTGCTGTGTATAAGATGTTGAATGGGGTTAGCAAAACTGGTACTGTGGACAGTAGAAGTGGCCAAGAAAGAAAACCCGAAATATCTGAAAGTAATGTTAAGATCCTTAATTAAATTCTGTAAGTAGTAGCCAATGTAGTAGAGATCTTGTGCATGACTTTGATGCAAGTACAAGTGTTAATGTTTGCTCAGTAACATCACACAAAATGTTCTTAATTTGTGTGTGCTTGATCAAATCAGATTAATCCCCATTAATCTGACTGCTTTTTACAGCACAGATCAGAAAACACTAATAATTATATCTGAGTCAGATAGTACATTGACTTATACAAACAAATATGCAGTGCAATTATTCAGTATTAAAAATTTTAATTTTTCTCTCTATGCACGTAATTGTGTGTACGTTGGTCTTTTTTTTAAAAGAAAACATTATGATCACTTTCTCAGTCTCTGCACTAATTATCCTGATGAAACAGGTATTATCATTCAATGAATATTGTTTTCTAGCACTCTACATTTTATAAACACAGAAGCAGAATGTGGGGCAGGGTTATAAATGAAGTATATTTTGGGCCAAGACTAAACCTTTACCCATTATCACTCTGTCTGCTTAAGTTTGTCTGCTCTGGTCCCAGAAGAAAACTACATTTTCAGGTAGGCAAAAGGAAAGACATTTTGCTTATTTCTTGAGTCACAGTTGTTAGTGATTAACCTACCATTCTGAATATAAAAGGGTGTGGTAAACACAGATTTTGTTTGAAGGATGGGGGTGGTACTGAAGTTTTGCTTGCTGTATAATTGAAACCAGAGAACAGCAAGTTTGGGAGTAAAAGGAAAAAACAGTGTGCTCCTGAGCATCAGTAAAAGGTTGGAAAATGAGGGCGTAGCCTTCAGATAGCTCGAAAATCTGTAGGTGGAGCCGAGTTTTATTATCATTTGATATTGGTAGTAACTCTAAAACTTTGAATGTGCTGAAAGTGCTTATCAAAATGAAAACCTTCTTGTTTCCTGTTTTATTCATAGAGGAGAGAAATGGTAGGACCTGGCCAGTGGTGACATACTCCCCCCCCCCATTTTCCTGCAATATAGCATTAGTTTCAATGGCAGAATGTAACTTATAAGTGACCTTATCATTTGCTACAATGTGAATGCTTTGAAAAAAAGATATAATTGAAATTCCCCATTTCAAAGTGATATTTCATTAAGTTTTGCCTAGTGGATTAATAGGATTTGCCATAAAAAGTAGTAAACCTCCCCAGAGCAAAAATAATCAGGAGTGGATTTCTATTGTGCTGAAAAGGCAGAAGGCAAACAGGGTGTTCCCAGATTTCATTTGATATAGGTTAACAGCATTTGGTGTCTAAAGATGTCATTTGTGTTGTTAAATAATATAGTGTTTGTTGTGGATATTGAAATACTGATAAAATAATGCATTGGCGTTTCAGATAGCTAAATTTTTGACCACTGGATTTAAACTCATATACTGTACAGTATATGGATATAAGTTATATAAAATTAGATCTGGATATAAAATTATGTTCCCAGTTCTAATCCATCATTAAAAGGTATACATTTACCTAATAACTTGCTTTTAATGTAACACTCACTCATTTCAATGCCTTTCAAGTAGAATTATTTTCGGTCACTTTTTTGAAAGAGGGCTATTCTTTCTTTTAAAAGAGGGTGCATGTTCTGTCAGCTTTAGTGCTATTTCCAGTGCATAAAGCATCATTTGTGCTTAGCTGCTTTGTTGAACTTTTCTGCAATCCCCTTAAAGCTATCCTCCTAGTATCCTAATGAAAAGGTATTTATGGACAAAGTAGTAACATTATCTGAAGCAAGATAATCGGATCTCCCCAGAATTTAATCTGCTGAGACAATTCAATCAGTGTCTGACCTTTATTAACAGAAATGTTGTAGGAAAGATATGGTTTTGAACACGAAATCCCATCAAACTATTGAAAATGCCAATTAATACCTTACTGGTACTAATACACTAGTCTAAACCCATTGCATTTAAATTAAATACATTTTTGTCAATATTATTTGGAGACCTAAAGCCTCCTGGGATAAACTACACATTACATGTAATCATCGTGAACAGAGTTTAATTTGACTGATAGGTTCTTAATTCAGCTTTTTCTTGAGAATACATTGACTCTATAAGGCTGTAAATGCAAAAGACATAAATATAAAATGCTGTGCTGTTATTGTTTTAAGATTATAAGGATTGTCAGTAGGATAAACTCATAAAAAATAAAAAATGTCCTCAAAGATTCCAACTGAAGGAGGACAGGTCACATTTTGTGGTGTGTTTCTGTAACTTATTTATGTATCTTAACTATAGTGAACAAAAACACTATCCTTAATTAGTAAATTAATTATAGTTAGTAATGACAAATTTGCATTTTGACCCTTTATTTTCTTTAACTGTTCTCTATGTTACATAGAACTAAAACTGCAGTCAGAGGGACATTGGAGTGCTGCCTCTTGTTGCCATGACAATCAGTTATTTGGAAAAGGTGACATTCTGAGCTGACTGAGCTAAAGCCACAGAGACAGAAAAACATGTACTGCTCAATTCATCCTGCCTTGTTTCTGACATCCCTCATGTTCTTTTAGAGAAGGTATGTGGAAGATTATTTCTTGCTAAAATTAGGGTGTTAAGAAGGGCCTGCCATACTAAGTCCTAGGTAAAGCATGAACCCTGGTCCCCAGAGACTACATACTACTGCTGCGCTACTGTACATGTACCAGCCCCCTCAGCAGAGCTGTGGAAACATACTGTATATTAAGAAAACTTTTTTTCACCTGCATTCGTGTGATGTACAAGACAACTTGAAAAGTGAATTCTGCAGTGTCTTTGTTCTGGTTCCAGAAACTGCCTGGCAATGACCTCGTTTTAGTCAGATATTCACAGAAAGTACTGATGAGCTAATTCTCTTTCTCATGGTCTTATATTGTTCAAGGTCTTCTGATTTTTTTCTAAACATTTGATAATTTAACTGATGGATAACATTATCAAAACTTCTCATTTGATCTAATATTCTGTGTAGTTTAGCATTTTCCAAAGCTCAGTGTAAGATGGTCTGGGGACCTTTGTAATAGCAACTGGACAGTCACTTGCTAAAGTTATTTCTGGAGGTGAATGTCAGCCATGTAATTAGGACTGTGCCGGAAGGGAACCTGAAGTGCTCTTCAGTTCTGTTTCACAGTGAAGAGAAAGCTGATGAAATATATAAAGTCTTGAATCATAGAATGTCATTGATACGTTTTTTGGACAAATGAGCAAAGACCATTTACTGAATAATAAAATCAAGACTAGATCAAATTGACTAATGATACCGGTCATGTATAGAAATTTGTGAAACCTGATGGGTAAAAAGATTTATATAACATTACCCAAAGGACAACTACTCATTTAAAAACTTGTAAGAGAAATTTTAATTATATTTTGACTTCAATAAGCTGTAGATCTTCCAAAATAAATACAATTCAGTCAAGCTTTTAGTGCATTAACCAGAACAAACACGATTTTTCTCTGCAGATGAAATAATTAAAATGTTTATTTTTAATTTAAATAATTTCTTAATATTTTTCAGATGATAAAACATGATGAAATATCTTTGCAGTTTTATTTAATTAAAATTCCTAAATTTATTAAATTAGACTTCAATTGAATATTTACAGCCTGTATAAAACCTATATAGGCATTAAGAAAAAAACCCATTTAATTCATCATCCTCCTCAACATCACATCTAAATTGCCCTAATAAAGCACAGTAACAGGAAGCTTAATCCAAGAAATTGAATGATCATGTTACGATTGACTCATTCATTACTAAAACACTCTCACAGAGCTTCCAGAAAAATGAGTAATATACCAGCTTGTCTAGCTCATTTCATATCAGAGATCTGGGTATTATAGGGTCACAGAACTTTCTTGATACCACCACTTGAAAAATAAAAGGATTGTCCACAGATCATGGATCAATGGAAGATCAGGGGTTAGCTACAACCATAAATCCCACTGTAATCCCATTCCTATCACCTAACTGTAACCCTGTAGCTAATCCAATACACTGCCCTTGCACAAAATATCATCGGTATATGCAGACCACAGCAACAACATTGGATTTAAAAGAATAGATTGGTAACCTGTGTCACAGGCAACATATCCTTCTTGGACTTGGCCTGTTCTAGGCACATTGCTTGTAGACCTGCTGTAGCACCCAGGCCCCATATTTGGTCCAGCAACACAAATCTTCAGACTTTCCTAGTAAAGAGTTGTAATTACATGATTGTATTTCTTCATAGCCTATGCATTGTAGGCTGTTAAATGCTTGCTGTGAGGTTGGAGAAGTAATTATTTCTGTAAATGACATGGTAACAAGAGGTTTGACTTATGTTTTTGTAGACAGTAGAATGTGTGATAGAGCAAGAGAGGACAGATTGTCATACTAATTGCTTTCTTTTTGCTGAATTGTGGACAAACCATGTGCTACAGTGAATCGTTGAAGAGTTAAAACTTCTTCAAAAACCATTCAACTCTAAGAAAACAAATTATTAGATTGTATTAGAACTGTATTACTGTAAATCTGCAATCTCTGGCCCGCTTTTATTGGTTTTGCTTAGAAAGGGATCACTTTAGGGTGTCTTTTATTTGAGATGTATGAAGTACTTTGTAATACTTGAAAGCTTGTGGCAGAAACAAAAAGCTATAAAGAAGGAAAGTGGGTGAAAGCTCCACATTGCTATTAATCATGCCGTTTCTGTTGTGTGCAAGACAGCTGTGTGGACTGAGCAGGCTTATGCCTTCTGTAGGCAGGGATGAGAGGGTATGTAATTTTGCTCCTGAAACGATTCTCCCCTGAGTGTCTGTCAGACTCTGCTCTTTTAAAAGTAGTTAAAACTGCCCTCAATGGAGATGGAGAACATGCAAGGGTCTTGAATTAACAAAGGGGCATTTTTCTTACCTCCACTGGAGGCCTGAATTATTGGCAGGTGGTTACTGGGAGTACTGTTAGAGAGTCTACTGCATAAAAAATAAGCCAGTGAGAGCACACACACACACACAGGCTCCCACAGGTGCATACTCTGACAGTGACACACTCTCCAGTTTCACCCGCACACGTAGATTCCGGCACACGCACACACACATAAAGACTCCCACATATTTAAGAATGCATGCTCAGCAATGCAGATATTCTGCTGCTGACACAAACTGTATACAGGCACACACAGGGATAAAAAAATACACCTGTACACATATATACACATATTGGCATTTGTGAGCCATGGCGGAAGCCTAGTTCTCCACCCATCTTCAACTTCTATACTAGACTTTTGCACATATATAAGTTTGTGTTAACTGTGTAAATTAACAACTTGAGATGCATGGAAAGCTGCAAATGCAATTACTTTGTATTGTAATGTATTTTTTATCATGTTAAATGTGGATGTCCGTTTTTGTCTTGTAACAGTCCCAATCTAAATTGTAAAAAGCAAGTCTGAGTAATAATTAATAATTGATGGAAAGCAAACTGTAATCAAAAACTTTCTTAATCACACAAATACAGGCACAAAAATGTATTCAGAATGTATAGTTGACAACAGCCCAAATAAAAAAAAACTGTTTTGCATATATACTGTATTTAAAAGCATCATAAAATTATTTGGATGCTGACCAATAACAGTCCAAAATATCATTCGTAACAGGAATGAGGAACACCCAGTGAATAAACTACAGTTCTTGAAGAAGAGAAGATCTGAAGTTAAAGACTACGTTTTAAGACAACTTACACACATCTCATTGCAGGTGTGCTGTAAAAGGTTATGGGATATCCTGATATCCTGATATCCTGATAAAAGTCCCACTAGTGACCACATTTGCTGCTTTAGCCTAAACCCTGTCCCCCACTGTAAAACTAAACCTGACTCCTAATAACAAAACTGTCATGCCTTCTCCCCACCACATTCTCACACGGAAGCGCATTCGCACTAATCACACTCCAGCCCTGTGCACTTCTGCTAAACGACACCGCTCCTTCCAATCAGCCAACCACAACACCCCATCAATCAGCACATCTTCTCCCTTGCACAATACTTAAACCCTCCAGAAGCCCCCTGTTCTTTGCCTGGTATTGGTTGTTTGTTCACCTACTGTACCTTGCCTTAGATTCTGGTTTCCTTCTTGTTCTTTGTTACTAACCATGGAATTCACCTTTGACTATGTCTACTCTCTTGCCCCCTTTGGATTTGGAAGCCTACTCATTGACCTTCACCTTTTGACTCGTGGAACTGCCTTTTTGACTACGACTTCAGCCTTGGCCTTTTCTGGATTGGAAACCTTCTCTCCTGCCTTTTTCTACAATCCTCGGAACTCAACTTGGATCATTTTCTAAAAATATTATCTAGTACAGGATTGAAGTGAGTGTGTGATCCGGTATCACAGTATCACCACTTAAGCACATTTTGAGAGGTGTTGATGGGGGTCTGTTAATTTAGGGTCAAATAAGTTACACTAAGATGCCATAAAGCTCACTTGTTTTAGCAGCCACAGTGGCTGAATGCTACATAATAAAAGATGAGAACAACACCCACAAACAGGATAAACCAGACCAATGTCTCCTGCATATCAAAGGACAGAACCTTGAGCAAGACAGAGTTGGACTAGAAATAATTACATACAGTATCAAAGAACAGGACAAGCACTCACATTGTGGGGGGAAAAAAAATTCTTCTGACTGTATAAGACCTGGGAAACCCTTGCAGTTTGTCTGTTCTGTGGGGCAGACATAGGGCGCATTGTTGGACTTATTAAGCTCAATAAAACTGAATCTACACAAGACTGTGTCCTGCTCCTCTGATGAAGACTTTCCCAAGACAGGATCAACGAAGAACCAAAGCCTGACCCTGCAAGCAACAGGCACAAGGCATCTTGGAAAAGTGTACATCTTGGAAAAGACAGAGACACACTCTCACCTAGGACCAGTTTTCCCAGAAGCTGATTAATCTAGCACTATGGCTTGGGAGGAAACAGAACCATGAGGAGGAAACCCACACAAACATGGGAAAAACATACAAAGTCTATGCAGATAGCACCCCAGGAATTGGGCCCAGGGCCCTAGTACTGTAAAACAGCAATACTAATTACTGTGCCACTAAGTTGTCCAGGTTTATTCTAACTCAAGGTAAACCTTAGATTTATTTTCACTGCAGTTAAACCACAAACAGCCACTAATGCTGTTCCACTTCTACTCTGAATTAGCCTTATTCATGATTCTATTACATAAATCCTAAATATGGAGTCACACTAAAAGTTAACACTTTCTAAATGTATCCCAATCTTAATCCACTCCAAGTGTAAATCTTACTTCCTACCCACTACCCTAATTATAATCTGAACTCAGATCCCTGAATGATATTTATTAGCATTAATTAGAAAGAATTAATAGCTGGGAGTTTCTTTAGTAGCTTTCCATTTTTAGGATTTACTTAAATAATGTGGTCTCATTATTTCTTTCAATAAAATTAACCTCCTTGGTGAAGTGTCTCTTCCCTCACTTCCTCATTTTCAGCCTGATCAGGAACTACATGCTGAGAAGGAAAGGGCTGCCTCATTGTTTGGGGATGGACTATTAAATCATGTTTTTTTTAGTTATTTAAAACTAATGAACAGCTATTATAATGGCAACGGTAAAAAGCCATTTGTTCTCATGCCCTCAGTTCACCCGCTATGTGAGTGCTGAGAAGATTCACAGGCAGACCACTGAGGAAATATCAGTTACCCCAGATCCCTACTTGTATTCTGGGCTCCGTTCCAAAAGCCTCTGGTGTCTCACCTCTGCATTTAATCTTAGAGTAGATTTGTCGGTTGTTTTTTATTTGCTTCTTCTTTGTATTATTTTTCTTCCCCATCTCTTCCAAAGGGACATTTTAGCATTCGTTTTTATCTATCATGGCCTTTCACAGAGTACACTGTCCAATTCCAGTAAAGATTTCTGATAGCAATGACACCGTCAGTGATCGCAGCTTTCGTCATAACAAAGCTCTGCAGGTACGTCTTAATACTTGTCAGAAGAGCACTGCTGGCACTGTCCTTCACTATTGAAAATGTGGTGCTGCTTTGTTTGTGAACATGGTCTAGTGAGACAATCATAAATTAAGCTTAATAAGAACAATTAATCATTTTGCAGATGCTTGTATCCAGTCAAGGACCAAATGATGACATGCATTACAAATGACTGCTATAGACAGAGCACTTGCATAAAAACTCATATTTAAGCTGCTGTCACAACCTGGGCATGCTCCAAAGCTGCAACAGCAGAAGACCATTCAAGCACATTCATTTTACAATAAGAGATCTGTAACACAGGGTCATTTAAAAGAAGGTAAGTGGACAATGGGATTAAGTTTGGTTCCTAACTAGGATGGTGGGGTGAGTCAGTGATAGATCTAAGATTTATTACATTATTATTTTATCAATAATCCTTTACCTTAACCCCTGGTTCACCTATCCTTTGTAACCTTTTTGAGTATATGAAAATGTAGTTGTAGATGCAGTACATTTTGTATCTGTGTTTAAAGGAGAGCATGCACTTGAGAGGGAGAAAGAACAAGGAGACAGCAGGAAACTGCAGCATTTTTCATTTTACTGTTGCCCTGAATTTTACTTTGGTCCTCTGGGTTCCCAAGGGCACTGAGAGACTGCAAAGTCTTAAAACATTCATGAAATGAATGTTGTAACCTCCCTGTTTGTTGCATGCAAGGAAGCTTTTCTGCTAGAATTGCTGTGCTGGGATAATTAATAGCCTCCATGCAAGGTAATTGTCTTCTAAATATCAAGAGAGCTGTGTTCTTTTTTTGTTATTGTACATCATTTTGTATGGAAATTTAAATATATTAATTCCTCCACAGCTCTCAGTGGCTGGTAATTTAGAAAGGTAGAGGTGAATCTGAAATGGTACCTCTTAGGAAGAAACAAAAGAGCTTGGGGGGTGCTGCCTGACAGCAAGACTGCTTTAAAGGATATGTTTAAATGTATGTCAACACATTGCTTTTGTTATAGTACTTACTTATTGCATGGTACATAATGTGCAATTGATATACAGTACTCACCGCCTCAAGAGTCAATCAGTACTGAGAAACCAGGAAAAGATAAAGATAATAATGATGATACTGTGGTAATTAAGGTATTAGTTATTTTTAAACAAAGTAAAAGTAGCTTGAATTGACATTCAAAAGGTAAGGTAATATTTTGCATGTAAATGTACAGTATCAGTGCTGATACTGTACATTTACTTTTCTTGGTCATAGTTTGGTCATCCTTTACTGTACTCTTTATGCTTTTCTGTGTATTTACTATAAATTCATTCTACTTCTACTAAAATCAAAACAATCTACATGTACTCATCATCTATTACGCCTTTTAATTAAATCATTGCCAATGTGACGTATTGTATTTTCATAACTGTTGCATGTAATTCTCATCTTTTGTTGTCATAAAATAGTGTCTAAAATACACATTGACAAAAGGACCTTAGAAACACCTGCATTCATTCACAATGATGATCTTGGTACATCAACCCTTTTCTGAATCTCTTATCAATCTCTTTATCAAGCTGTAGGTTGTTTTTGCATTTAATTTGTGGGTTTATATTTGCGTTAAAAGAAAAAGAAAGAGAAGTGTATGAAAGCAGTATAACACATTTTTTGAGCACTGAAGAGGCAAATCTAGGGAAAGGGGGCTGTTTTTTATACTTGAGGGAATATTAATTACCTTTTAACATCCTCCAGGCAGAGATTGTACCTCTTGGAAGCATTATGTCTTTACTGCTACTTTTAGAAAGCAGACTGTCCCTGTGGAGAGTCTTTTGTTGAGTAAAAAACAACATTGCCCCTCAAAACAACTGTATATTGATTAGTTTGCATTAAGGTAGGTCAGTCTTTAAGGGGACAAGTGAGTAGCTTAAGGACTGTAGAAGGTATAAACTCATGTATTTGCAACATTGTTACTGTGATTTGAAGCTTGTGTTTAGTTTGTAATTATTGTAAAATAAATGTTGGTCTTTTAGGTTTGTCTTCTGTCACACCTGCTGCTAATCAGAATCCTCCAGACAAACGGTCTCACCCCAAGCACCAGCTGGATACAATTCCCAAAAACACAGCCAATCTATCCCTTCATCCAATCAAATCACCTCACTTGTTAATAAACCCCTCCACTTCCAAACATACTTAAGCCTTCTCTGTTTCACTGAATATTGCTTGGTATTGTTAGCTTCCTTGGAACTCCTTGCCTCTCATTGATAGCTGTTTGTTCTTACTTTTGGATACTTGAATGCAGAACTCACCTTTGACCTCGATCTTGTCTAGCGTTTTGGATTTGTCTGCCTTCTCCTCCTGGATTGTCTTTGGTATTGAACCTGGAACTCCTCCTTGACTGCATCTCCACCTTATGTTTTGGATTTACCTAAAATCTCTCCTGACTTGGCTCCACAACCCCGCATAGGGTTCATCATTCAATCTACAACGGGCAGCGTTACATCTTTAGTTTTTTATGCTGCCCTAAACTCTGTCAGAGACAAATATATCGCTCATTGCTGACTATAGGGTGCATTTTATTAACTTCAGTTATGTTTCTATTTGCATTTCTGTTATTATATTATCTGGAATTAGTGCTAAGATTTCTATTTTTAAAAATACTATTTAAACTGTTTAGCGTCAGAGCCCAACTTAATCCCAGACATCATCACCCTAGATTTATAACCGTATGATTTACTCAAGTAGCATGCAAGTCTGCGTGCACAGTAACCGTTTAAGAGTGCTGCTGCTATGTCAAACAGAATGCTATGTGCAGATGGGGAGTAGATGATATTAACTGAAATGGAAGTGATGTGTTGGTTCTGTCCTGCCTTAATTTTGAAAGTGGTTTTTGCGGTTTGGTAACCTGTGTTTATAGTGCAGCTGATACAGTACTACCCTGATTGTCAGTGCTTGTAGCATAATTCTGGTCATAATGAAACCATGTTTTGTGTATGTTTTCTTTAAAGTACTGAGACCAGCCATATACTGTATGTTTACAAAATTAATGTCGTTTATGGCCTTCACACGCGTTGCAGTATGCTCCTATTCTTTTTATGCTCAGCTACTAAGATTTCCCTTCAGTGGTAAAATTCCATATGAATATTCAATACTTAAATGGGCACAGTTAAGACATTAAATATACATACTGTATACAGTACAGTTTGCATACGGTAATATGTTTATGTTCCTAAATCACTCTGTTTTATGAGCATGTGAAAGGCATGGTGAATCGATTCTCCAAAATTACTGTACTTTGCATGATTGGAAAAAAATGCATGATTGCAAAATGCTGTGGTGTTACTTTTACAAAGACGGTCAATGAAAAAAGGAATGTGGACCAGGGCAATACTTTGAGTTTACACTTACAGCTTGTCCAAGGTCATTCATTATTAATACTATTAGTAATATCTTTGTTAAAGACTTTGATGGCGACAGCTCAAACATGAGAGGTTGAGCTTTATTAGCTCCACCTTGCGGAAATTCCTGATACTATTATTTTGCTAGCGGTATTTACCGGTAACTCGCGGTAGACTGCGTACAGCGTACCGGAAAATAATGCGGTATCGCCCGCGCATTTTGAATGGCTGCATCTGTAATTGACTAAATAATTTTAAGATGTAAGTTTTTTATATATGTAGTTGTACAAAGAAAAGTTCAGGTTTAATTTGGATCAAATGCCTTGGCATGAGGATAGCCCAGAATACTTCCAAGAAACATGAGCTGGGGGGATTTGTTTTAATCATCTCTCTTCTGCTCAAAACAACTGTACAGTATGTAATCCAACTATTGATCTCAGCAGTAGTACCTTCAAAGAATAGGGCACAGATAGAAAATGAAATCAACTGAATAATAAATGTAACCAACAATTATGTCAAATTAAGTAGTTTCAGGTGCATAAAGAGTTAAAATACAAGGTGGACAGAACATGAGAACAGAGGGGGGTCTATGCTTGAATAGGATGTGCAGACATTGCAGATATAACTTTGACTCTGTTCCAAACTAGACTTTGTACTGCTGTCATTTTGTCAAATGAAATAATATGTTCTGTGTTCACACACATACATAAAAATAGAAACATACTGTATTGCATTTTTTTTTCTGATATGACTCACAATCAGTTACTTGCTAGCAGGCAAATAATTTATTCATGTAAGCAGCCCACCCACACACACACACACAAACACCACACTGAGACACAAACATACACACCTACAAGCAGTCACAAAAAGTCTATACTTTACAGTGTTCATAAGGCTTTCAATAGGTGTTTCAGTTTCCGCCCACATTCCCAAAGACCTATTGTACTGGTAGGTTAATTGACTTCTGGGAAAATTAGCCTTGGAGTGAGTGTGTGCCCTGGGATGGGCTAGCATCCCTGGCATACTGTATGTCCCAGCTCCCCTGTAATCCAGAATTGGGTGAATGGATAGGTGGACATTGGTCATAGGTACTCACACAGACCTGTACATATTATGACAAACTCAACAAGCAAAGTGCTAAGGAACAGCATGATGGACTGTGTGCCACACCAGGTGTGGATCCATTGAGTTTGCTTTAGTCCCATTTGAGAGAAGTCTCTCTGCTCCGCGTTAACTTCTTACAAGCTAATGACTGACAACCATATATGTCTAGCACAACAGTAATGCCATTTTATTTTTTATTTTTAAGTTGTGACAGAAATGGATTTAGAAAATTGTTTATCCACCCTGTAATTTCACTTTTGAATAATTTAAAATATCTCCATTACTTTGTGAAATATGTTCATGACCTCTATCCCACTAGGGGATAATAAAGTTTGAACTGAATTCTAATTGAATTAAAAATAAGGCTTGGTTTTCAACTTTTGTTTGGACTTGAATTTACAGTACATACTCCTCCACTGCACCATGACGTGGTAAGGAAAGGCATTCATTACAATATGACTTAACACAATCAAGGTTATACTCAATATACTGAGTCTGGGTCTGGCTGCATTTTCTTTCTAATCAGAATTGTCTTGGGCATCTTTGAAAAGGACACCTGCCTTTCTTTGTTTGAAGTTCTATCATTATAATTAAAGAGTTATGATGCAGCTTTTGTTGCTAACAGCCATATGTCATAGACAGGCAGGAAATCATGATCCCATAGCTGGAGCTCAGTGTTTTTCGGAGGTACAGTAAGGCAGAGTTACTTGAGGAGAAGCAGGGAAAGGGACTAATGGCTCAAAGGAAGAAAACAGATGAGAAGTGGGGACAGAATAAAGCAGGCTGGACTTGACAGGTCCTGGTTGGTCGGAATGCAGGCATGTTTTAGGCCTGTGGTCTTAGGATTCAGGTTTGTTTCAGGATTCAAAGATTTTCGGGGTTTTAGGTTCACAGAATTGCATGTCCTTTGGACCAGAGTGTTGTGCAACACTGGCTTAGGTACAGTAGCTCAAAGACAGAGTATCTTTTTGGTGGTGTTTCGGGGATTTTATATGGAGTGCCAGGTTTGATACATTACCAACCTTATTGTTGATTTAGGAATTATCATGAAAGTGTAATGTACAGGTCATACAACAAACTGAACAATCTAAAAGAAGTCGATGTTGTCTTGGGATAAGTAAGACAAAGAAATTGGGAAAAGCTGCTATGTCATTAGCTATTCCATATCTTTGTGTGTAAGTATTAAGAGCGAACAAAAACCATAAAAAAACACATTGTAATCACGGTTGTCCAAAAGAAAACTAAGAAAAGTGTATTTCTTTCATCTTTTTTCCAAACTAGTGCCTGAATATTATCTTACCTTTTTAGGAAGATCTGTGGATTTTGTGACTATATGTTCCAGTCAATGCACATTGT
The DNA here is from genome assembly GCF_059453375.1 of Lepisosteus platostomus. Classification (NCBI taxonomy): domain Eukaryota; kingdom Metazoa; phylum Chordata; class Actinopteri; order Semionotiformes; family Lepisosteidae; genus Lepisosteus; species Lepisosteus platostomus. The sequence goes on from NC_142613.1 coordinate 15,698,765, forward strand.
AATAAAACGTGTCATACTCTATGTCTGTTTTAGCTCTGACCCATCTCCTTCGAAACCTTAATAATAGGGTTGTGGTTTATTGCACATTTACCGGGAAGATTTGATGACTTTTGCACTCCATAAATTCTTCCAAGCTAATGACTGACAAACCTATCTGCCTAGCACAACAATAATGCAATTTTATTTCGTGTGCTTCTTAAGAAACTCAAAAGCACTGAAGAAAAGAGCACACAATATACAACAGAAGGAAAAATGGCTGAATGTAAAGCATAAAGAAACTTGACAGGAATATAATCAGGTTTCAAATCAGCCAAAATGTATATATTGGCTCCTGCCATTCAAGGAGGACCTGGACCAGTGAAAGACAGTCCCAATGATCCCTAGATAGTTTTCCACAGTATCCAGTAGGTTGACAGTATCAAAATCTGTACTTAAAGGAAATAGATATTATGTGATTTGAGGTGACTTAAAAATAAACTTTAGTGCTGCACATCTGTCTGAAACCTGACTGAAATGTCTGAAGAGTCTGAAGAGCTTGTTAGATGCAAGATACAATTGTATTTGATGTCCCACCATTCATTCCAGAATTTTTGAAAGACAAGGCAAACTGGAAATAGCTGTAGCTGTTAAGTATTTGGCAGCCATGTCTAGTTTTTTTTTCAACAAAGGAGTGATAGCAGGAGACTTTAAAGCTTACAGACACAAGACCAGATTCCAGATACTCATTAATGAGGTTAGTAACAAATGGACAGAGATCTAGTTAGATGGGAGTAGTGGCACGGGAATTTGATCCAGGACACAGGTAGCAGTATTTCCAATCGCCATTCCATAGGCAGCATCCACAACTTTAAAATTATAAAAACATGAAACTATGCAAGCAAGAGAAGGTGTTGGTATCATGACAGCAGAAAGTGAGGAAACTAGGTGTTAGGTCATTAAGTAAAGTGAGAAAAGGTATGTCTGTTGTATAGCTCAATCATTTTATTGGTGGTAGTGAAACATTATTGCAATGCTCCTCAATAAGAGTGATATAGAGGAGGGTCCACCTTAATAGGATCCCAAGAGACCTGCTGTTGTTGTTTACAGAAACTGTAGATGAACAATCACCCCTGTTGTTCTTTACATGTACTGTACAAGACATCATCAAATGCCCTTCACACATATTCAAGACATCATCCCAATGCAGTTCACTTGTGTATCAAGAATGGGTGAAAGAAATTAGGCACATTTCAAGGCAGCTAGAATATTCATCCTCAGTCCTAGTCCTGACAGACCCATACAATATCTCTTCTGGTTTTCATTCTAGCTGGGCTCTAGAAAAAAAAATGTAGTGTTTAGTGGTGCCTGTAAGATATCTGTTTTCTTGTTTAGATCTATTCCACACTCAGACTCAGACCTGCTTTAAAGGTTCTTAATAGGTGACCATTTGTGATTAACAGACAAGTGGCAATGCCAAAATACTGTATCAACTAGTCCCACAGAAAGTAAAGGTTTTGCCTTTTTAAGTCTAATTGGTCACAACTAGCTACTGCAACATACCTGAATGAAGACGGCTCTTACACTCATTAATGAACACAGGGTTGATACCAGTTCCAGATCTGATTCAGCTTTTTAAGAGAGCAAAGAAAAATTGAAAATAGGCTTCAAATAGAAAGTTTAAGTGAATTAGCTTGTTGTTAAGAACCTGACCAGAACAAAAAACAAAAGGGTGTTAGGAGCCTTTTTATCTTCAAGAACAGCCAGTACACCCACAGACCAGACAAGGCACCTTGTATTGCTTAAGAGGCTCAATACCGGGCCCCCTAATTTTTAGCATATACTGTACATGTTTCCACTTGGTCAGCTTTTAAGATCACGTGGCTTCAATTATCATGTATATGCTGATGATACTCAAATCTACATCCATACCAAACCAGACACTGATGTGGCTGTCTCTATTCTCTCTAATTGCATCTCTGACATAAAAACACTAATGACTCAAAATTTCCTTAATCTAAACTGTGACAAGTCTTAAATCATGCTTATTGGCACCCCCCATAAACTTTGTAAAGTCAATGCTGTAACCCTATCTCAGGATGGTACTTCAGACTAGCTTCAGTCTAAATTGAAAAACTTGGGGGTGATTTTTGACTATATAATATAGCATATTGTCAAAACATTTTTGTTTCACCTCAGAAATATCACTAGACTATGTCCTATGTTATCGCTAACTGTGGCTGAAAAGATGATCAACACATTTGTGTTCTCTCGAATTGACTACTGTAATGCTCTACTCGCTGGGGTTTCTAAATCCACATTGAACAAACTCCAGTATGTCCAAAATTCAGCAGCCAGAATACTGACCAAGTCTAATGCAAGTGATCACATTACTCCTATCCTGGAGTCCTTGCACTGGCTTCCTGTCATGTTTCATGTCGACTTCCAAATCCTATCACCTATCAGGCTCTGTATACAGTAGCTTAGCACCTCAGTACCTGTCTGAGCTACTATCATCCTACTCCCCACCTTGCAACCTTTGCTCTTCTTCGTCTCCCAAGCCTGTCTACACTCCATGGGTGACAGAGCCTTCTCCTGTTATGACTCAAAGTGCTGGAAGTTTAGAGTCACCTTCTCTAAACTCCTTCAAATCTAGACTCAAAACCTTCTTCTTTAGAAGAGCCTTTACTTAACTGGTCCTGTTTTTTACCCCTGTATTCATTACCTCCATCTGCTCTCTCCTCTCATTGTGTATTCTCATTTTGCATATCTTGTGTATTTTTTATTGTTGTTGCCTAACGTTTTTAGTAGTAGTAGTAGTAGTAGTAGTAGTAGTAGTAGTAGTAGTAGTAGTATTCCTTGTAAGGTCCAGAGTGAAATATTCATTTACTTACCATTTTGCTTTCATCGTCCAAAAGTTTTCCTCAGCGACATTTTACTTCCTCCTTTGTCTCTTTTGCTTTTGTAATACTGAAAAAATGTTATTTATTTAATTCATCACAACATTTCTTTCTCTATTACTTAGTGCTTCTAATAGATTTTTTTATATGTGCTTGCAGTTCAGTGTATTCCATTTCTTTAACTGGTCCTATTCTTTTTTGATCATTTTGTACAGTGCTTTTTTTGTGTCTAGTGTATAGTGCTCTTTTTTAATTAATTTATTAACCTATTTGGGCACCTGCTTTCTAGTTTTTGATTTACCCACTCTTGGTATAAATCTGTGTTTAGCTTCAGGCAAAATATGTTTAAATTCCATTCTCTACTGATTCCATATCTATCTCATATAATTCTCATTCCTTCAGACTTTAGGGTCTTTGTAAAATTGTAAACCTTTGATTTAGACTACTTGTGCAGTTTCAAAGTATATTTCAAAGTATTCCATATTATGGTAAGAGTCCCCTAATGGTTACCTCACCTTAGTTACATGTTCCTTTTAAGTATGATTTCAAAATTATCGCCTCATAGAAAGGTTGAACTATTTTACCAGATCCATTTATTCAACACTGTATCAGCCCCTGTAGTGCTCCCTCACCAGCTTACATGAAAATAGAAACACATGGTGATAGAAAACATTCCATTCACCCAGAAGCCTACACATATTTTAATAAAGCAGTTTATTTTATTTCACTTTTAATAATATTTATTATGTTACTAGACATGACATGAAAAAATGCCATTTCAATAGACACGCTGTCTTCATCAGAATTTATTGCTTGTCTGTTGAAGAGTAAGGCATTTTTCAGACCAATTTATTGAAAGCAAAAGAGACCCTAAAGGGCTGTTTTATGTCACCCACCAGAAGCACTCTGCATTGACACACTGTTATTTAACATCATCACAGATGAAAGTCCATCAGAGCAACACGATTTACCAGTCTGAACCATAAATGCCACAGAGGGAGGGAAAGTTGGAGTGTAATGATAGAGGAAATTGAAATAAATACCAGCCAGGCTAAAACACACACTAAACAGTGGTATTTATTCTTAAAACCACAAAAGGTAATAAATACTTTATTTCTATGAATGGTCTAAGCAGCAAAAATGTTAGTATTGGAAGCTTCTTTAAAAGAAACCAATCATCATTATTTAGCAAAAACAAAAATGTATTGGATCCAGATGATTCTTTTTCAAAATGCTGCTGTTAAATGATTATATACTGTATGGGTTGATGGCTATTTTAGTATGTAATGTCATATTTATCTTTAATGTAACTTTAATTTGTGTTGTTTGTATATTTTGTAGGTTTCTGTGTCTATAAAACGTAGCTGCTTTGATGAAAAAAAATGTCTGGGAAATCAGACAGAGGCACACTTCAGTGAAAAGAGTAATGATCGAGACACTTGGTTAAATAAAAGTTTATTTAACAGTGACAATACAAACACTACACACAATGTAAATCTACAACACACAATTTACTCCATGTATACAATATGTATAAGGAGATCCAGAGGCCTAACATCCAAATCATTCAGAAAACCCCAGACTGCTACTAGGTATTTGACTCTTAAATAATGGGTACAGAGGCCAAAATAAGAGATAAACAGCCTTCTAAACTAAATGCAATACAACCTGCAGTTAAATTCCTCTGCAAACCCACATGCCACAAAATAAATGGGAGCCTATCTACCTATTCTAGAATTTCCTTCCCAAGCAGGAAAGCCAATTTTAATTGAGGTTCAAAAGCAAGCAAGGTTAAAAAATAATTTGCTCAATTTGGATGTTCATGAATTAAAGTCTATCGACCTGCCACAAGATTCAAGTTCCTTCTCTTCTCCTCTCTATCTTGTGGTTTCTGCTTCTTTTCTCCCCTTTTCTCTCCTCCTGATCTGGTCATATGTGGTGTGTTTCTGTACTTGTTACAAATGGGGTTACAGAGCAGATGGAGCAGGATCCTGTGCCAATTCAGGAGGCGAGACGGCAACCAAAACAAAGTCGCAATTCAAAGAGTTGTCGAAAACGAGAGCCAAAAAGTCCTTTACCTTGAGAGAAGGTCCAAACGTCAGGCCAGATCTGTAACGGCACGCAGTGCTGATGCAGTTAATGGACGCTAGGCAGAGTTCTGGATGCTGGTCAGAAAACATGAGAACTGGGAAAGTTATTGGTACTACCAAAGCCAAATCGCTAGATGAGAAACGAGGTCGAGAACAGGTTCTGAATTCAAGGCCACTAGTAATAGAGAGCGAGAGCGAGAGCGAGAGAAAATGTGAGGCAAGGCGTTCCTAAGGAGCTACCAATACCAAGCAATGAGATGAGAGTGGGAGAGGGTTTAAATATGTCTGGATGTGGAGGGTGCGGTAACCAGTGAGCTGTCCTGATTGGTTAACAGATCGGATCTGCTGTGTTTGCACAGTTTCCAAGGTAAACTTTGATTGCTTTGATCATAAACTCTGGGCCCTCTACATCTCAGTAAACATCCCCTCTGCTTTGAAGCTGGAAAGGTTTACACTGCCAGGTGTTACACACTTTATCTAGAGTCCCAGACACCTCCGTTGTCATCTACCTCAAACTGTGAACAAATTATTTGATCATATTGTTTTTAAACAAAATCAAATCTGTACTTAATAATATTCTGTTTTTCTTCAACAGGTATATATGCAGACCCCAGATGAGACTTTATCTGTTTGGCACAAGTGTCTTTTGAGCATTAATAGGTACTGTACAACTGAGCCCTGTGAGTGTCCCCTACCAATAATCTTGTACACCTGATCCTATGGAATTAGGAGGTTCTTTTGGAAGTTAGTGATAGCAATGGTACAAGTATCCTTGGGGAATTAGTGCCTTTAGCAGGTAACAAGCATGGCTGAGCGTGTCTGGCTCACAGAAAATCGTTTTAGACGGTCCTGTATCAATTAATACCAACACCTGCTGCAGTTTACTTCTTACAGGAGCATTTTCTTGTGAAGTAATTTTGTCAAGAAGCCAAAGCTGTAAAACTGTTCTAAGACTTATTCTGTATAAATATGTAGAGAAACCTAATAAAATCATTTTAAAAACAAAAAAACACCAAATCTTTTGATGTTTTGTTTCTGTGCTGTGTCTAAGTTAGTTCTAAGCAAATACGCTCTAGTACCCATTGTCTGATCTAGTTATGGAGTGGTGCATATAGCAAAAAATATCACACGTTCCTCCAAAAATTGATTTTTCAAGGACATGTTTAAGCATTGCATTTATAATCTTACAGTCCCTGAAAGGTGAGCCAAAAGGTGAATAAGCCATGTTTGCTGTGGTTTATACATCAGGTTCTCCAGAAACATACTACTAAAGAAAGGCATTTTACACCTTCATATTTACAAGATACATGCATGTTCTTTCTATGGGTTCAATTTTAAAACCAACTGTTTTAAGGTGTTGTTCTCACACCTGAAGAGGGCTTCACAGCTGAAACATTATGTTTTCTCTCTTCTCTTTTCAGCATGGAATAAATCTATTACTTGTTCCTTTGCAAACTATGCATGCTGATGCAGCTACCCAACTGAACTATATATTAAGAGGATGTGTAAATTCTGTATGATTTATATTTTTTTAAAATTTTAAATCTTCTTGCTCTTAGCTCTGTCTTGCTTCCATTCGACACTTGCCTATCAAAACCGTGATGGAGCTTGTTTAATCTTCTGCCAATAATGTAGCTTTTGAGATTTAATTTGAATTCTCTTGCTGTTAAGAGCACCACTTTGGATACTGATAACATGAGTGAATTACAAAGCAAAACACCTCTCCATGAGCTTGTTTCAGCTATAACATGGTCTGATTTTACTGCTCTGTAGCATGTTTATTCACAGATTAAACCCTGAACTCTATATAAAAATGCCTCAATTAAACCGGTGAAGTTGATAACAGTGTGAAAGGTCTGACATTGCCTAACTATTTTAATAGAAAACAATATATAGCAGTAATGGGTACCATGAATAAGCTTGGTTCATGCTAATCATCAATATTTTGTGAGAACTTGTGAGGAAAGATGTCAATGTACTGCAGCATTTCTAACAAAAAGAAATGGGGATTTTGGATTGCTGAATGTGTAGAAATCATAACAGCAGCATTGGATATTATTCCATATATGTCATTACCAAGAACAATGAGGAATTTTAATTAAAATCTTAAAAAAGACAAAAAGACTTGTTTAGACTATTTCACCACCGTGGTAAAATAAATTCCTATTAACAGTTGCAATTGATTGATTTGATTAATAAAATTAATTAGATTAAGAACAGCAAACAAATCTATCATAAAGCACTGTGAAGAAACATTTCTTCTGACAGATGTTTTAATAAAATCAAGCAAAGATCTGTGTGTGTTTTCAGTTTGAATTGCTCAATCACACCAATTAATACATCTCTAAACCCCTTCTGGAAAAATTCAAATAAGATCATGTATCTTTAATATAAGTGTGAAAAAAACAAATAAGCACTGCAGAATATAAAATGGAACTGGAGTAACGTCTGTTTTTTTAAATTAAATTAGTCCACTTCAGAATGCAGAACTGTTCGATGAAAAATTAACACTGTGCAATCACCGTACATTTGATGAGAGGGTGTTGTCAACAAATCCTTCCACAATGCAAGATAACTGTAATTTCTGGCCTTTTTACTTAAAATTCAGTATTTTATTTTTCCTGAATATTTTTTATCTTTTATGTTACCCACCACATTTAAAATTGTCAGTTGTTGTGTTACATCTCAGCACATAGCAATGATTCCTGCACCTGCACAGAGATAGGCAGACATGCTTCTCTGACTCACTCATCCTGAGAGCCATTTATCTTTTGAAACTCTGCAAGCTACAGTGCCTTGCAGGAGAAATAGTACCAACTGAAAGAATAGTGCTTCTCTTAGTGATGACACTGAAAACCTGCAGGCACCTGGGAAGTCATAAAAGTTTCAATTTTGTTGACCCCACATCTACAGCTGGCAGTGCTTAGCAAATGTTACACCCTTGCATGGGGAATTTCAGTCACAGGTGGCTATTAGAAATCTTGTGTATTTGATGATTTAAACATATTTTAATTACATAATGTGGGAGTTTAATCTCAAATTGAGTGGTTCAATTCTGACCCAAGTGTTATTTTTGTATGGTATTTGCATGTTCTCCCTATGATCATGTGACTTATCTCTTGGTGCTACAGGTTTCCTTCCACTGTTCAAAAGAGACACTGTCTGGTTTAATTGGTATTTCAATTTGGTATTTAAATTGTTTCCCATATGTATGTGAGAGTTACATATACTGGAGTTGTGTACACTGCACAGGACTGGAGCACGATCCAGGGTACATCCTGCCTTAAATCCAATGTCTGCTGGGTTATTCTCCAGCTCAACATGACCCAGTCTGGTTTCCGACAATTACACATCACAGAAACTGCACTTGTTAAAGTTATTTATGATGTTCTTATGGCAGCAGATTCCAGTTCTCTATTTATCCTAATTTTTCGAGACGTACAGTAAGTGCTGCTTTTGACACTGTTTGTCATAACATTTTACTTTCCTGTCTTGAGACTGTGTTTGGAGATTCTGATGTCGCTCTTAAATGGTAGAGCTCTGATCTTACTGATCTCCAACACTTTGTTTTTCTTGGGGTTTTATTTCTAAAGTTAGGTTTGTTAAGTCTGGTCTTCCCCAGGGCTCGATAGTGGCGCACCCTGCTATACAGAATCCACGGATTCACACAGCTACCTCCTGTACAGCTCATTTCACCCCAACCACACTAAAAACTCTCTTCCTTTTTCACAGTTCCTTAGGTTACGACGATTATGCAGCGACGACATCGACTTCGAGAACCAAGCCCTCGAAATGTACTCATTTTTCATCAACAGAGGATACCCCAGCAGTGTGATTGACAGGGCCCTTGTCCGAGCCAAAAACACCCCCCGGACCATCAACCCGATCAGGAACTCCCGCCGTAACAACCGCATTCCTTTGGTGCTTCCTTACCATCCTAACACATTTCCTATCCCTAGGACCATTAACCACAACTTTTCCATCCTACAGGATGATCCCTCCATTGGGGCCTTCTTTTCTGATCGCCCTATCATCTCATATCGCCGACCGCCTAATCTGCATAACCTCCTTGTTCACAGCTCCCTTTACCGCCCTCAACAACCATCCACACCAGGTACTTTCCCTTGCAACAGAGCTCGCTGTATCACCTGCAAGTACACAGCCACCACCACACTCATTCAAGGCCCCTCAGGACAATTCCGGATCACCCAGACAGCATCTTGTACCTCCAGCAACCTTATTTACTGTATCTCTTGCAGTAAATGACCAGCCATCTACATTGGAGAAACAGGAAGGAGACTCGGAGACCGCTTCAGAGAACACGTCAGGGCTGTGAAGATTAAAGATCTCTCCAAACCCATTGTTTCTCATTTCACCTCTGACGGCCACGACCACTCTAATCTCTCCGTCTGTGTTCTCAAAGACGGTTTTCCGAATTCATACATCAGAAAGACCACCGAAACTAAAATTATTCTGCAGCTAGGATCACACATTCTCCTTTCCCTTAACGACAGATTTTCTCCATTCATTGGAAGTTTCATTTCACACCTCTCTGCACCCATTCTGACTTCACACCTCTTGATTGGCCTCTCTTTCTGTCCCCTGCTCCCGCCTCTCACTCCTCCTCCCTCCCAACCTTGTTCTCCCGCTACTTTACCTTTACCGCCTACTGCCCTGTCCCTCTCACACTTGAAGAAGGCTCCACGGCCGAAACGTTGTGTTCTCTTTCTTCTTTTTTTCAGCATGGAATAAACCTATTACTTGTTCCTTTGCAGCCTACGCATGCTGACGCAGCTACCCACCTGAACTAATACAGAATACACGTACCCACTTGGTCAGATATTAAAATCACAGGGTCCGAATTATCGTTTCTATGCAAATGATACTCATATGTATGTCCACACTGACTTAACTAATTCTCAAAATTTTCTTGACTTACACTGAAATAAAACTGAGGTCGTGCTACTCAGCACCTCCCATTACAGATTTACTGTAATATCACTGTGCTTGAATTTTAATAAATTGAAGAATTTAGGGGTAATACTTGATCCCGGCTTGATTTTTTATCCCCATGTTTTATTAAATCACTGTCTCTGTTTTCTCCATTTTCTAACAATCATGTATATTCTACTGCACCTCTTTCCACTTTCTTAAATATTTATTTTATCATTTGCTGCTGTTCTTACAACTGTTTTTTACATCTACTTTAAAGTGATTTGACATGCTACTTTATAGTACCATATTATTTCACATCATGCCACTGCTTTTTCCATTGCTTTTATCTAGCAAATCCTGTTTTGTCATGCTTTCACCAAGATGTTGCTGTGCTCTACTAAACTTTTCTTTGCTATTTTTTCCTTTATTAGTCACAATATAATGTACATCTAAAAGACCAGATCCTGGCATACAAAAAAAATATTGCTATGTGATGGTTTGAAAGTGTTTAGGATTTTTAATGCAGCCTGGCAATTTCTCCGGGAAGAAAAATTGATAGTCCCATCCCATATGGAAGGCATGTATAGTACTGTAAGCAAAAAGGTAGTAGCACAATCACATGATCTAGGATAAACCCCCATATTTGGCATCTTTTAATAGGCACTGTTTGTGACTGTGGGTATGTCTGTGTGTGCCTCTGTCTCAGCCACGTTAATGAATGGGTGGCAAAAATCTCAGTGTCAATGAGAGTGGAGTACTGTGATGGGGCTGTCAGCAGGAAGACAGCGAGATCGGATGATGCATGGCTATTGTAGTAATCACCCACTCACTGGCATCAATTATGCTCAGTTGTGGCAAGCGTTACTTGAGTTGCTTCTAATGGGTTTTTAAATGAGTGAAGTTGTGTTAAACTCTGCAATTCTGGCAGAACAAACTTTGAGAAAATGACCACTTTGAAAAAATGGTGGCAGGTGGTTCTTTCTCTGTTCTAGTGTGTTGGCTTGAATAAATCTTAATCAATTCTCTTGGCTGGCATCATCAGGGGGTTTAATTAATTGCATCCAGCCGTTTAAATTAATTCATGCAAAAAAATAACAGATAAGTATTCTTTTGAAGTTTCTCTCTTAAAATATCTTTTATGAGATGAGATCAAATGGTTTCAACTGGTTTTGAAAGAAATGTGTTCATTCTGTGTGTCTAGAAATACAATGTTTTATTACATCAAGAAATCGCAAAAGACCCATTAGAAATGTTCTTCAGTTGACTCTCAGGAGTAACAATATGAGATCTGTAAATATCTTCAATTGACCCCAAACCCTTTCTTTTAATCTTTTAATATCCAGACAAATTTAGATGAAAACCAATGAATCATAGACTTTATTAGTATAACATTGCAAATACAATTACAGCAACTATGCTATAGTCAAATTGAATTATAACAGCCTAATTGTAAGGGTGACCATCTTTGGAAACCACACTATATGAGACAAGACAGGTCTTTAAAACTGCATTTAAATTAAAGTCATTGTATATTATTTTCATTCCATTAAGTAAATGTGTCCATTCAGCATTATGCCTTTGCTAATATGACAATCATTTATCCATAGTAAATATGTGATGATGATTAACTGTTCACTATTCCTGCTAATGATCACACCTTGTGAACATGTTACTGATCTTTTGAAAAGTATCATTTTGACATAAACATCACTATGAGTATAAATACAATATCACCCAAATTTTATTTTAGCTTTTGTTTGATTCTTATCTGTAACTACATACAATTAGTATGTTAATTAATTTTAAGATTAGCTATTGAGCAACTATTGTACTAATAGTATATTTACTGTACTTGTGTTTTGGAATGCACCCTGCTATTATCCTGTGTGATAGCCTAATTGTGTATTTGTGCCGGTAATTCCTACTTCTGTCATATCTCTAAATCAAAATTCTTAAATTTATGTAAGTAGCAGCAGTGACTCCTTCATCATTTTTTTATTAAATTGTTCATATACAGGTTTATCAAATTAAAATAATTTTGAATGATACCGTTCTATTAAACTACTCTACAATGGGAGTCTTCAGTGTTTCCCTGATTTTATTAAGCAATCTAAAACAACGAGGCACAGAAAAATACCTTGAATTTTTAAAATAATCTTTCCATGTACCATAGTGTATTGTTCAAGATTTTTTGTATTGTTTACTATGATGCAGAAAAGAAGTATTAGATCACTTCACTTTTATAAGTATACAATGAAAGTTTATTCTCTTGTTCAACACTTTTTGTTAGTTTCAGTGTCTGCAAACTAATTCAAACTCAGACAACAGTAAATCCCCTATATGTGTAACTAACTTTTTTTAAACTTTGAGGTTAATCATGTGGATTCATTTTTTGATGCTGAAAATGATTTGCTTTCAAACCTCCTGGCTTTATGAGGCCGGATCTACAGAAGTAATTACTATTAATGTTTATGTTGTTTGCAGTTCTTTTCAAGTTTTATTTTGGTATTTGTCAGCAATATTAATAAAGCACCAAAATAGGTTTAGGACATTAGGTCACGCGTACAGTATGTGTGAAATATTGATGTTCCCAGCATCTAGCACTGTAACATTCATTATTCATTCAGAAAAGACTGCTTTCACTTTGTGTGCTATTCTTAATTTGGATCAAAAAAGTCATTTTCCATCCCTATCTTGTGCTAGTAGCTACAAAGAAAACCATCTATGCTGGCTGATACCACCTAGCAGTAATCCATAGCAGGTGGCTGCTGGGTGTTTTGCATATTTTTGACACAAGGATTGAGAACAGGCTGTTTGACAGAGCAAGGGGACAGAGGGTGAAGAGTTCAGGTTTTAATGACTGTCAAATGGCAGCACATTCAAAAAGGATGAAACAACAAATGCAAGTTGGGCCTTTCAATCTGGAAGTTACCAAGAAAAAGAAATAAAACACAGGACATGACGAGTTATCAGGCGAGTTTGTCGGCAACTGTTGAGGCTGCTAGAATCCACCACCACTGCTTTGACAAGAAAAATTCGTCAACATTTGTTTAAAGGCGAACCGAAGCCAACTTCAGACAAATGCTCTAAGGCGGAGGTGTAAAAAATAAAAAATGTTCTTGTCTGCAGACTCAGGCTGTGTGAATTAACACCGCCTTGACATGTCAAATGCCCTGCTTGAGCAAAGCACAAGAGCTTTGAGACATCACTCTAAATCACAACACACTGAATCAGCACATACATGCAAAAGCAACATACATTGTACAAAATGGAGATCAAGGTTTCATATTAGAGTGTGATTCATTACTGCATGGATCATGCAAGAAGCACAGCTCACCAGATAGATGGTAAAATGCAGCCTTCAACTCCATTGCCCACTTAGAATTTGCAGGTATTGTTTTTGTTCTGCTTCACTTCTCTATAAAACTGAATGCCAAGCAGAAAAGCCTTCAAAACAGGAAAGTGTTCTCTCAGTAGGGCTTGTAGCAGCTCATGGAATAATAAATATCTTCAAATCTTGTTTCAGAGAGAGTTTTAGAAAAATAATTGAAAGATGTTCTTGAAAGGTTTCTCCAATTTTTTTCCCCCCACTCCTCCAAAACCAGACATTTTGAGGGAAGCCCTTAACAGTATTAGTTTATCAATCCTCAAGAACTTTAATTTGTTTTTTTACTTTTTGCAAACATTGTTTTAGGAACTAGCAAGATCCATTGTGCTAGAAAATACAATCTTGTTGAGGAATCTGTGTTCAAAGAGTTACAAACACTATTGATGCATAGAAAATTTTTGGTACAAAATATAAATTTGCATGGAAAGCACTACCAAGTCAGATATCTGTTGGATAGTCAAAATTCATCCAATGAGGACGTACTAAAAGAGGCATGTTAAAACTCTGAAATCACATTATCACCAAAAGGAAGTTCCTGTCAGGGAACCTACAGTATAGGTAGAATTGGAGGATCCTTATGCACAACCATGAATCCCACAGAACAGAGTAGCAAAGGAACAATCCAATAGACAAAATCCAAAGACTAGGTCAATAAGGGAGGCAAAGGGTCCAGTAACAAGAGATATCCAAAAACAATCCAAAAGTCAAAATCCAGAAGGCATGGTCAAAAGGCAGGAGCAGAAGATTCACAACAGGAGATCACTCAAAAGGCTTGGACCCACACACTAGAGAATACTACAAGAAGCTTCTCAATAGTAAGCATGAGAAGGTATGTGAGGGGAGTTTAAATACTGAAAGGAAAGGGATGTGGTTGGATAATTGGTTAGGGAGTGAGAATTTGTGGAATCTGGTGCATGTGAGAATGTGATGGGTTAAATAAGGAATGAGACTGTGAAACAGTGGTTATGGGAATACAACGTTGTTTGTGAGGGAAAGTGTGGGGTGTGACAAGAATGGAACAGCGTTTGCGAGGTAGAGTCTGGGGCATGACAGTTCCTTTATCATTCCTATATTTATCATTATGATACAGTGCACCTGCTAACATTACATGGAACATGTCTGGGTGTAGGGGGTGTAGTTTGATTTTAAAAATGCAATCATTAATCCTGTAGGTCTAGAAATGAAGAGCATTTTAATCAACAGCATCATTTTATAACACTTACCCAAAGCCTGAACCCAGTATGTTCATTTTTTAAAGAAAAAACAACAATCATCTTGCTTTCAAAAGGCAGTTGTGACAATGACATGCAGTAGGTGTTTGCAGTTCTGATTGTGTTCTATATGAAAATAAAATAAAAATCAGTACAGAGTACTTCCAAATTTAGTGATAAGAATTCTTTTGTAGTTTGTTGTGAACCTACTGTATGTGCAGAAGGGCTTAAATGTAATTTTCTATGCTCAGCAAGTTGTATTTAATGTTACCTATAGAACCCTGCTGTTCAGTGAGAACTAATTTATTTGGAACAATGAGGTTCTTCATCAAATGCATATGACTGATTACTGTAAGGTAGTCCTCTTAATTATTATTTTTTTTGGTCCAGGGACTGCCCCCCTTCCACCCTCCTTTCTAGAAACCACCAGGGGGAAGAATCTCCATGTTTGCCTGAAGGAATAACTATATCAGAGCCGGTGGTGATTAATTTCCATAAAGACTCATTGTTTCCTAATTAATCTCGTGGCTCAGCTCCCAACTTCGTCCTGTCACTGACTAAAAATGAAACATTGCCGGTAATTTGTTAAAATCAATTATTCTGAAGAAGAAGCCTGCTCTGTGAGCGGTGGCAAACCTGCAGCATAGAGGCACTGGAAGTGAGAGACTCAGAGATCCTTGGGGCATTTTAAAATGAAGAACAGTAAAAAAAAGAGGAAAGAGCAAGGAAACATAAGTTTTATTTTTCTTTGTTTTTCTCTTGCTGTCCCCCTTCTGTACTATCTGTTTCCCCAGGAGATAAGAATTACTTGTAAATTCAGAAATACCAGTTCAATTGTGGCTTTTTTATACTTTTAAAATAAAACTTATAAAATGTCTGCATTTCACATTATTGTATTTTCAAATTCAAGTTGATTCATGCTGATGTGCAGTTTGCTAGGAAACATGAATAGAGAAAGGAAACGTTTGAATTCATTTGCATTCAGCTTGCAAGAAACTGGCCCTGTTTACTTAGTCTTTTGTTTGATTGATGCTTAGTGACAGCATGCTGGGATTCTGGGTGGCTGAGCTATTACAATATCTGTTGGAAGCTCCCATTCCTTCGTGAGCTAAAAACGTTATTTAAATCGATATCTTGAAAGGTAGAACATGCCAGTCAGTTATTACTTCCAAAACTAAAATAAAAAATTGGGATCACAACATACTGTAGTTGTCACATTTTTAAGATCTTTTCCACATGCCCCTGTGTTTGTTGTCGTGTTAGGTTACATTTGCAGTATACCACTCAATCTACCATGCCCTGCTTTTTTCTGTATGTGATGGAGAGTTAACAAATAGCATGAGTGTGAATTACCTCCCCCCCATACACACAAAAAAAGACAGAAAGTTTGAACTACATCGATACTGTTTTCTTCAAATACAGTACACAGACTTTGTCAGAATTAAATTTATTCTTCCAATGTGCTGTAGCAGTTCTTTTTCACAATGTTAATGAAAGTAGTGACGGTAAGTCTCTTGTGTCATTACTGTTGGGTAATGTGTTCAAGTCCCCAATGAGGACCTACTGTTGTACTTTAAATGAGGTACCTTTCTCCTTTTCAATCCAGTCTACCCAGCCATAGAAATGGGTATCAGCATTTCTGGGTAATCCCAATGATGAACTCAGTCCTCCCAGGGGGAGCATCCCTGCCAGGGGGAGCAGTCATCTGCTCTCACGACCACTTGATGCCATGGAAACCAGGATAAGATCTGGCCCATTGAGCCACTGTGGCTGTGGAAAAAAGGAAAGTTACTCAAATGTAAAGAGATCCTCTATTAAATGCTAGATATACTGCAACTAAAATGGTGCTATCAATTTGCGCACTGACCTTTTTATAGTAATTGTAACTTAAATAATGTGTTAAGGTTTAGACACAAATCCATAACACCTCCTATACCTCAGTGTCACATTATAGGAAGGGAAGGCTGGAATAATCAGTGAAGAACCTGTATTTGTTGAACTGATAATTTTCTGTGGATGCTACAGAAATAATCAGCTTGGACACGAAAGCAAAAGGCTGGTTCACTTTGCTTTAATTAGGCTACACAAACCTCTAAACGTGTTTGAGGATCACATAGTACTATCAAAAGGAGTCGTACTATAATTATATTGCTAGGATATCTCCACAGAGAATGGGCCTAACAGAGAATGTTTTTATTCATCCAGACACGTCTTACTTCCACATTAAAAAACACGTTTCCTCATCCATTGAGACTGGCCTCCTGCTGAGACATTTCACTTTCACAGTTATAGGGACAGCGATGTAAACCTAACCCAGCTAATTAGAAAACTACATTGCAAAGTATATATTCTCAAAACTACCACCTGCTTAAGTGAGCCTCTATTCTAAAAATAAATGCTTCAATTTCAATGTTTAATTGTTTTAGAAGGTCAATTCCAAAGGTTTACATCTCACTGCTTAACCTATTTGTAAAACAGCACCCATTTCAGTGGTCTGCAGTTCTTAAAATATCCTGTATTTAAACCATGGAAAGCAAATGTGTTGGATGGTAAATTAAACCCAATCTATCATGTTGGAACTATGGCAGATAGCACCTCTGTTGCTTCTTAAAAATATCAATTGTGAAAAGACCCAAAAAGCTAAGTTAAGCAAATGTGAAAGTCTTTAAAATCAGGTATATTCTGAATAACCGTGTTAAAACCTGTTAAAAACAGTTCAAAATGTTCTCATCTTTTTTTCTGGTTAGTTACAGTAGTTGTGTGACAGTCAATCATGAGCAAATAAGATTGTGCTTTGCTCAAAAGAGTGCAAGTGTCACAGAGCGTTTTTCAGGACTCTATGCAGACAGCAGAATCCAGAAGGGAGTGAACAGACATGGGGAGGAAACAAGGAACTGGGCTGGTAGACGAACAGGGGGCCATGATGAAGGTGCGCAGGTGCTCAGGGGGGCATGGTCCAGGCAAACAGCCCAAGGGGAGTCCGAAGGGAAATCCAGAGCAGGCAAAATTCCAGAGCCAGGTGATCCAATCCGAAACAGACAAGACAAAGTTAAAAACCGGAGCGGGATCCGGCAAAGGGTCGAAGACAGACATAACAAAGTTAAAAACCAGAGCGAGATCCGGCGAAGGGTCAGGGAGATAAACGGGGTAACAGGATCAGGCACTCCAAGTCCCGGACTTGGCTGGTTCGGGACGCCGATAGGAAGCCAATGCTCTCGAGCCGCGGACGTAGGGCGACTCAGTGATAGGCAGGCCTCCGGGCATCTGTGTTCCAATGCAGAGCCCAAAACAGAACACGTCTTTGTTTTGTAGGGAAGAGCAGGAATTTATTAATGTTTTTTAGATGTAGAAAGTTAGACCTAAACATACATTAAATCCTAATTCAATATTCTGTAACAGAGATGGAGAACTTTGGCCCTTCCATTCCAACACAAGTCCTTATTCCATCTCATTTTAATTATGAAGGGACATTCATTAAATGGGTCATCTAAATAATTAAGTTCCAGAGAAGTAATTCAACTACTGAATAAATAAAATCTAAAAAGTATTCATAGTGAAAGGTTCCTATCTAATTTTACACATTTTTCAAATGTGTAATCTTGGGGAGGTTGTGAAAAAATGTATTTGTGTTACTATCTGTGTTTATACAGCATGTAACAGATTAACATTTTATGATGAGTTTGAATTTCTACTAAACCTGTACTGGCAATCAAAATAGATTGCCAGCATTATTAGCATTTTCATGGTATAGTTCAGTCCTCATACAGTACATACAGTACATTCATTGGCAAAGATATGGGAACCTCCTCTGAATAAAGCATTGGGCCTCTGTGAGAAGCAAGAGGAGTTTGAACAGGTAATGGCAGTTATTCCACAAGGTTTTGAATACTTGGCACCCATGTCTATTTCATTCTTCTAGCAAGATCACTTCTCTTTGAGGTTGAGAGAAGGGTAAATGTTTAAGGGATTGTACTATTTTGGATTGACAGCTAGGTGTTGGTGTGGACAACAAAATCCATCTCCTGTTCCTCCTGTTCCAACCATCATTTGCCTGCTTCTAAAAGAGTATTCAATGGCTTTAAAGGTCCTAAAACACCCTGTTTACAAGTCAGTGAATGATGCTGTAAGATACTGGAGGTCTCAGCAAAGGGGATTGGACCCTATGCGGTGCTTAGTAAAAGATGTAAGAAAGAGAGATATTAAGCGGAGAGCGGAAGCCAGATTTACTTAGCCAAGTCGCGTAGCCAATATTCGTGGTCAAGAGGAAGCATGGGTCTAGCAGTCGGGATTTCACAAGACGAAGCGTTTGTTGGGCAAAGAAGGTTAGCAAAGGGAGCTCTGTGAGGATTAACTCAATACTGAGCAAGGATGAGCAGGTGAGGAGCCCTTAAGTAGTGGGTTGCCTGGAGGTGTGGTGCAGGGGCTTGTGTCTGAATGTCTGTTTATGAATGTCCAATTTAAAGATCCTCCTTATTTCAATTGTTGAAATATTGGTGTCTGATGGCTTGCAAAGTAATTCCAGAGTATTTGTGTTGAAAATCACAATCTAAATGCAATAATTATTCTTTTACTGGGAATTCCTAATATTTTGGCCAATGAGTATATCAAGAGGAAGAAGTGTGTTCACAAGTAAAATGATGATCAGCCTGCAATTCTTTCAGAGCCAAACAGCTGATTTTTCCCTCATTTCCTTCATGCTGGACTGTGTGCGTTCTGAAATAATGCTCCTTAAACGGTTCAATGCAGCACAGCCAGTCTGAGTGACATTCTGAAATCAAAGCCCCAACAAAATTGACATGGACATGATCCTTGTTATGAGACAAAAGAAAAAGAAGATGATCATATATCCCCCTGTTCTTTTTTTTCCTAGGCGGGTTAATGACATGCATGGAAGGTAAGTGCTAGCTCTATTTAAATCTGCCAGTGCGATCTTGTAGTGAAGCATATTTCTCATTAAGTATACCAGCTGGAGTAGTGGCTTTGTACAACCTCTCATTCATCACATGCAGATATCAGGGGTCTCTCTCTCTCCTAACGAACAGAGCAAGGTAATTCAGACTGCAATTTAAACACCTTCCTCCCAAATAGAACCTGCTACTTGGCTGATTTATTAATGGCTTGCCCCCCTATGATAAACCTTGTCTTTTATTCCCTCTTAGTCCCTTTTATCTTTCATTATTTTGGATTTTCTTTTTTTCATTTAGAGCAGTAAAAAAGTAACCTGCTGCTGTGTCGTTACTTAATGGCCTCATAATTGGTATTAAAATGCAGGCCAGAATGTAGAAGCTAAATTTGAATTCCAGGCTCCAATCGGAACCACGGGTGGGTTTACAGGGATGAATAATAAGCACAAAAGTCCAGGATGGTATTTCTCTAATTGAGAACAAATCCTATACTGTATATTGCTAATGAAGGACTCTAGTTATTCACTCACCAACCACCCTACAGCTAACAATGTCAAGTGCAGCCCTAGGAGCACAGGATGCTTTCCACTACATTGCACCACTGCAGAGCTTGATCGTACCGTAAAATGACTTTGCAGGGAACTCTGAATAACTCATTCCATAAATATCACCACCTGGAGAACATACACATATCCTACAACCATGTGCTTAAAAGTCTCTTGAAGCACCCACCCATCTTTTTGTGTCTGTTGCTTATATGTCTTTTAAGGAGGCTGTCAGCATACCTTCCACAGACTCCCATTCAGGAATCATCTCATGTATTCCTGGAGCGCATTTAATCTTTCTGTAGATGATTTTGGGAGCAGAAACCAGCAAGTCAAAGATTTTTAAAGAAGAGATGTACAGTAGGAATGAAAGGGAATTTGCTGTGAAAATGATACGACTGGGGAGTTTCCAAGTGGATAGATCCAGAAGTGTTCCCATAAGAAACAGATTAAGACTAACCAAAAAAATACCTATAGAAGGCAGTCATACAAGAACATTTTCAGTTTTATATTTATTTACAATGTAAGCCATTCCAAATAATCTTGAGATTAATTTACTGTATTTGTATTATGAGCAATGTCAACAACTGCACAAAAATGTTAATTGAATATAATAAGTCAAGAAGTTTTATAAATCAGTAAAGTTAATTGAAGCACAATGTGTATTATACCACAGCCTTGTATATAAGTATATGTCATTTCTAATGGGATTCTTTGTTGCATGCCACTTTGGAACCAGTATGAAGCACACAATAATAGGTTTGGTAGATCTGGCAGTTCAAAAGATACAAGTCTGTGGTTTTGAGTTCATTTAGGGTGGCAAGGGATTGCAGTGGCTGAATCCGTTTTAGAGACATTTCCTAAATTCCCAATTGGCATAAAAGGGAGGAGAATAATTGGGATTAATATCTAATCGCTAAAAGAAAAGCTTTTATTCCAAAACAGTAATTTCATTTTTTAATAAAAATATAAAAAAGGGCAGTCACGGAGACTGGGAGAATTCTATTTAAAAAAGGAGAAACGGGGGGAATTTTATTAAACAAAATGAGTCACAGAGTAAGAGAGAATTCTATTAAAAATGAGAGTGGAAGAGAGAAAGGCAGGAGTGAAATGAAATTGAAGTAAATCCCTAGTCTATCCATCTTGCCTGGTGTCTAGCTGTGGTCAGCCACAGAATTGATATTAAAAGTCAGAGATGTTGTATTGGCCAGCTGAACACAACACTAATCCGATTAAAGCTGCTAAAGTGAGGATCTCCGGTTCTCTGCATGTGAAGCTTTCCACAGTGCTGCGGTGAAGGCATCCTCAGATAGAGCCATCAACATTGCCTTTTAATTAGTCTTCTGTAGTCACGAGTACAGCCATTTTCTGAGATATTTGAGCCTAAGGTTTTTGTGCAGCACCATCCAAACACTGGGCATTAAGATTGTCAATATGATGACCTAGGGATTAGAGCTTCCTCTTGACATTTAGGAGATTTCGATTTGAATATCAACAAAGTATGACCAAAGTCTGTTCCAAGCACAGGGATAATGGTATGCCCAGGATGGATGGCAGGTATCTGGTCTTTGCAGATATCTTGGACACCAGGTGGCAGAGTATCCTGTCTAAGAATGTTGTAACTGGTGAGATCAGGTCTGTGCACCTTAAAATAGGAGCTCATAGCTATGTTTCTACAGCAACAATCTAGCAGGTGTGCTGAGTCTTTATTTACATTTACATTTGTCCAATTTAATGCTTATCATATGGTAGATTACAACCCATCTAGGTCTAGGAAAGGGGAGCACTGCCTTAGGCACACAAACATTATACCTCAGATAAGAAAACAATATAGAAGTCATAGAGCAGCAGGACCTTTATCTATATAGCAGGACACTGGTAACACAGTTCAAGTGCTCTTCTATTAAAATCCCCAGCTTTCTTATAATCCTTTCAGTTTTTCTGATCTTTCATTGTAGTTCTTTTAACAAAAGAAACAGCAATATAATGGTGGAAAAATGTTCTGTGGTTTCCTCCTCTTAGAAACACAGCAGTTTCATTTATGAACTATGCCTAAATCCTTGTAAATTGGCCCTGTGTATCAGTATGGCATTTCATCCAAATGCTTTATCTTGATGATCTGAATACCACCGCTCTTTAATGCAGCATTAATCCTCCTGCTGTGATCTTGTTTCTTTGCCTTTGTCAGTCACTTTTCATGAATTAAGATGAAGGGAACAATTCAGACATTTCACAACTACCTGCTTAATCCCACTCTTAGAAAAAGTCTGTGATCATAGCTCAACAGTATTTCTACCTAAAAAGAGGAATTTTTCAAATGCTGTTTTCAAATCTTTAGCTGTTACATCTTCCTTATTTCAATATGCATGTTAAATGAAAAATACAGATGTAAAAACAAATTCAACAACCTAGATTGTGAAAATGAAATCATGAAAATTATTAGATAGGAAAACAGACATTTCTGCATTATACCACCAGTGAATGCTGGAACAGATAATGCATAATCCAGATATATTCTCTTAAAAGTATATAATACCATGTTATTTGTCCTGTTCATTTTTCAATTGTTATATATTCCATGACAATTCTACATGGTGACTCTCTTTTTTGTACTAGATTTGATAATTATTTTATCAGTAATATTTGCACTAACCTAAGGAAGCGCATTGCTGCCACCAAGGGAAAAAAAATCTCGTAATTACAAAACACCAAATGATCTCATAATTACGAGATAACAGATTAACAAGGATCATATCGGTGTATGAACAACCTACTACATTTGCAATGACAGTACCTACAAGGTTTCGATAGGTTTGCTCACACTGTGGGTTTAATGTTCCCGACAATGCGCACTGCAAAAGGAGCACAATGTTATGTCTGTTTTATCTCTATCATGTACGCTAAGAAAAGTATGTATTTAGTGTATATTTGAACTATCTTAAAGACACTACAAACCATGGCACCAAGATGTCAATAATTCAGAGGACATACAGGCTACCTAATCCAATATAACCATTCTATCTTTAAACTTTCTAACAAATCCTAAGAAATCTGTATACAAGAAAATGAGATGGCAGAAATATTTCAGTGTTACAGAGGCTTTGTCAATGAGCTTCAGAACCTTGATCAGTACTGATTTGTTTCTCTGCCACATTAATTCAATCTTCACAACACTTCCTGGAAGGAAATGTTGCTAGAACTGAATCTCAATGTATGCAGCACACAGAAAACACAAAATATAAATTTACTACACAGTGCCTTGCACAAGTACCAGACCCTTGCACATTTTGTTGACTTAAGGCTTGTAGTCCTCATAATACTTCAAATTAGCAATTAATATGTGTTACATACAGTAGACAACATAATGTGATGCCACTGAGGGTGCGGTCATCATATGTATCATTAGTAGGTTGGTCTTGAGATAAAAGTTTGTCGAGACAGGAATGTGTTCAATGGGAGATTTCCTTGGTGTTCTTGTACTCTAATTCATTTTCACCCTCACAGTCATCCTTTTTATTACAGTGCTTAGTTTATTTTAGTCTTCTAAGTCCTTCTCTCCCTCTGATTACACAACCTCCAAACAGCAAGTAAACAGAGGGCATATCCTTTATTTATTTTACAGGTAGCTCTTCTCAGCACCTGTTTTCAGTATATAAACATATTTAAACATATTTTAGTATTTAACATAGTGTATTTATTATTTTCACAAAAATACACTCATACCATGGTTTAAGAAAGTTCAGAATACGAATTTCCGCTAATCTAAATATAAAGAATTTGTACCTTGTAATTCGTTATAAGAACGACATTTCACTAATCTAAAGTTTGAAGTTCAAAAGTGACCGATTTTGCGACTTTGGCCGAGAACTTTCCATGAACCATTGAATTAAGCGCCACTGAACAGTTGTTTATTTCTGCACATGCGCAAGACATTGTGGTTAAGGACCAGGGGATATCAATGTTGACAAGCTTATTAAAATTATGAAATAGAAGCAGAAAATCGAAATGAAGTTCTCAAATCATGCATTCAGGATCTGAAAGCAAATTTCCTCAAAAATAAATAGTGATGCTAACAAAAGCGTAGGATTGACACTGTTGTTTTGTTTCTGGAAGAGTGCAAAAGCCCTATAACTATATCTAGGGTGCTGGAAGCCTGTTTAGTATCATAGTTTATTAGAATGGGAGATAGCAAGCTTTTCTGATGAATGACTAATGATACAAATCCCTATGATGTGGCTGTGTGGGTCAGCATGTGCCTGTGCTCAAGGGGTTTTATTTCAGTGATCGAAATACCGTGACACTTTAATACCACGATAATCCCTCTGCCATTTCCAAAGGGGATGGACTTTTCCTCACAGTCTGTAAACACAAAAAGAGGAAAATAAAAATGTAAAAGTTCCAAAGGGGTTTTATCCTAATTTAAACTTTTAATGGGCTTCTGCCGAACAAATGTGTTTGAAGTGGAGAGATTTGAAATCTGACGCCAAAATTTGAAAGAAAACCCATGCATGATGGTTAAAAGCATACTGTATCTTTGGGACAGAGTTAAAAAAAGAGCTACTGAAATAATGTTCTGCTCTCATATACAGATAGGGTAAAGGAACTGAATCTCTATGATGTTAACGGAGGAGATTGCAAGAGTCTAGTCATGGATTATAATACCTAACCTTAAAACTGAAAGACAAATAAAAGGTACTGTAAATAATGTACTTTATGCACATTAATAAAATAAAAAGCTGAAGATAGGATTGGAAATGGAATTTAAGATCAAAAGGAGTTAACACATCTCCTTTAAACAAAACATCATGGAAGTCTTTAGCAAAGTACCAAGCTTTGCTGTTGTTGTTGACTCTATTTGATATTTTAAGATAGGGCTACAGTGCTTTGGTTTAGTACCAGATGAATCACACATCTTCTCTTGCTTGTAGTTTTCTTTTTGTTCTCAAGCTTTTTTCTATCACGGGTGAAAATACTAAGGTCAGGACTAACATGTTACTCACCTTTACTTTGAGTTGTCCAAGGCAGCAACGTTCTTACTGTCAGGACCTCAATACCCCCCCTCCCCTTCTGTATAATTGCATCCTCCGTCACCAGACAGGTGGTTCCTAGTTCAATTAAAGAGAATGGTTAAAATCCTAAAAACATAAATTTGTAAATGAGAGGACTTGAACTAAGTTCAAGGCACTGCAAAGAGAATGTCTTTCAACAGCCTGTCTTTTAAATGCTTTCTAACACTTCACGTTTTACAGTCATTAGGAATGCTATCCTTTTTCTCTTTGCTTTTGTAACATCTGAAGCATCTGCAATCCGTTTTGCCAACATGGTGTAAAACATTAGAAAGATGCTCAATGAAAAAAAACACTAAGTAGGAGTGATCAAAAGGGAAGGATCTACAAAGATCCTTCCATACAGAGAAAAGTCCCTCAGAGGGTAATGAGTACGTATTGCTAAATTGATCATTTAGTGAAGATACATTGACTGCTTATTGCATTTTAGAGTTACTGTAGGTATGTTGTTGTAACTTAAAAAAAAACACTATAAATTAAATTATACTAGTAGTAGTGTCTAGTAGTGTCTGTGCCTAGTATGTCAATTTGTTATTCATGGGCCACTAGAAGAACATTTAAATTAAATCTGGCAATAAGAAAATTAGTTTGATGTAAATGAAATATCAAAATAAACATCAAAGTGTTCTTCAAAGGTAATTCTTCAATTCTTCTCATGTCCTATTTTATATCTATGTTTTATATCTATTGGTATTTGTGTATAATACTCTGCACTACATTAAACATTATCTGTCAGGTATTTGCAAAGGCTTGAATTTTGTCCTTTTCATATTCCACAGTGTTTGCTAATTGGGTGTCATCGGAGACCAGGACTGGTAACAGAATGTAAATTATTGTCAAAAATTAGAAAAAAAAACAGTTTTTCTTTCACAGAGCACACGACACTCCACTATTTACAGTATTTATACTGTTTATCAGCCCAATCTAAGCATTCACCACCTTTCTGTATTCTTTACTCTCATTGGATGCATGCCACCTGCAATTTAAATATTATCATTTTTTTATAATAAATAACTTATTATTTTCTGTTTCCATCTGCAGCATTGCTGTTTTCAATGAACTCTAACAAGCTATTTAAGTTCACTTAGTTTTTTTAATCCATGTTGACTTTCTCCTAGAATCCTTATTGAGTTTTCCACACATTTACAGTACATACATTAGATATTGTAATTATTGGTCTGTAATTACTTGATTCATTTTTTAACACACTTTTTATTGATGAATGCTAAATTAGCTACTGTATTTCATGCCAGTGGTTACTACCACTGACTTAAATGAATACTTGTAGAGTTTTGTAAATGGCCTATGGATAATATATCCTGTTTCCTTTAATATGATAGGTAGAATACTGTCAGACTCTGTGACATGTTTATTGTAAGTACTTCTGGTTTTTGTATCACTTCTGTTCCAGTCTGGTTTAATGTCTGATATCCTCTCTTCCCACTTTTGTGGTGCACCAAAAGTGCCAGCTTTTGCACAAAGTTCCCTGTAACCATAAAATGTGCTAAATTTATATAAATTCACTTATGCAGTTAGAACCTTTTTTGTGTTCATCTTTGACCTCTAGATATCACTAAAAGACTGTAATGATCCACACATAAGTGTGCAGTCATTAACAGAAAGCAGCTTAGTGGTGTGAAGTTTTGAAAACTACAACAAAAAAGGCGGTTAAGAGAGTGTATTCAGCTAGGTAGTAAGTAATCCTTTTTAACAACAGAAAAAGGGGTTGCTGTGGGAGTCATTGTGAAGCAGCTCCCACTGACTCTTGACAAAAACCTATCAAACGGCAAGAAAGGTGACTTTGTTCCAGCTAGTTAGCACCCCCAGCCTGCTTGAAGAGGACATCACTCAACAGCTATTGAAAGCTCTGGCATTGCAGATTGAGCAATTTCTTCCAAATAGTAGCAGGGCATTCCTTTGGAAAGAGAGATTTGGCATTGTTTTCCTTTCATCTGATGAAACTCAAAGTGAAGTTTGAAATAGGCTACTTGAAAAACTGCTGTTAAGAAACATTTTTCCTTCTTTCTTTACAATAGAGTTCTGAAAGCTTAGCACAATTTCACCTTCTCATGCAATTATGGGAATCTGCTTTTTATTTGAAATTCGAGTTCTTTTTATCGTTATTGCTGTTTTGCTTGTTTTGTTTCCTTACACTTCTCTATAAAGTCTACACATCCTGAGAAAATAATGCATTTTCTATTGTTCAAA
The DNA here is from genome assembly GCF_059453375.1 of Lepisosteus platostomus. NCBI lineage: Eukaryota > Metazoa > Chordata > Actinopteri > Semionotiformes > Lepisosteidae > Lepisosteus > Lepisosteus platostomus. Next base: position 15,725,988 of record NC_142613.1, read on the forward strand.
TTCAACAGCATTTGCTTCATTCTTTGCAGTGGGGAGGAAATCATAGAAGCCAGTTATTGTAGCTGTAGACATTTACTGTATAATACTTTTAGGTCCTTTATTTGAGTCTGTTTAAATCTTTCATTATCAATTAGAATGCATGATAATTTTAATTAAAACAACACTGTCTGGGGCATTCACATTCGTCGATGTGAGGAATGGAAATTAGGCTTATTTCTCATTACATTACGTTTAGTCTAGGTGCCATGAATAGGCTTCACCAGCGCTGCCTCAGTACACAAATAGTGCTTCTAACAGTACTGAAGACCAAAATATTTAGTGCCATTAATTCTAACACCATAACCATCAAAACGTGCCACAATTCAGTTTCACCAATATGAACTAAAGTTTGCACAACACTGAAGCTATGTAAGGATCTGACGTTACTTCCAGATGTGAATGAGAAGCCTTTCTTTCTAGAAAAAAGATATGAATATAGCCCTCTATGCAATTAAAGTTAACTCTCTGTGAAACTCCCAGTGAAAATAGATTGTTCCTGTTTGAAGCAACAGTATGAAGAGAATTTTCAATGCCTTTTAAAAAAGTCCATCAAACATGAGTATGAGAATCCTGAAATTTGAACAGAAGACAATTTAAGTCTTGATTGTACATTTTCCTTAATACTTGTTTGTTGTTCTACTCCTTCTCTTTTTATTTCTTCTTGTTTTTGCAGTCTTTTTTTCTTCCCTTCAGCATTATTACTATTATGCAATGAGTCGAGCCATTTGTGGGACCCTCAATTCCTATGAGGAAAACAAATCAAATCACAGCTGCATTCTCAACTTTCATCATTCCATTAATTTAAAATCTCTCAATTATCACCTGTGTACAATCATAAGTGTCAGCCTTCTGTAGATCTTCATTTTCTTCAAACTCAATTGTTTTCATTTAATTATTATTATGAAGTGGAACAATATGCATAAAAACCTAAAGGCTTTCGTACCAGTGCTCCCAGGAGAGCCATTTCATTGTAATTGGAGTCATTTTGAAAGTATTAGTTATTGAGTGTCATTTCTTTTTTTTCCTCTATGTATTTTGCAAATGCAAGTGATAGTACAAGAGCCATAAGAGAGTTTGCCCCAATGTTTTATTATGTCATATTGTTAGAAGATCACATTTTGTGACATTAGTGCTGGACAAATGTAAGGCTTGAATTATCCTGTCAAGTGAGAATTTCCATAACCCTAACTTTTCCAAGTTTCTGTGAAGTTTTATAAAGCTTTACTCTCCTTTAAATCTTTTGTAATTTAGCATTCTTTCTTTACTTAACATCGTGAAGGATTTCGTTTTTGTACAATGAACATCAAAATATTTACTGTAACAAATTGCACCCTATCCAATACTAACCTCTCATTCATCAGTTCCGTACTAGTTTTGCAGAGAAGAAATGAAAATTACAAGAGGAAAGAAAAGTACATTTGATCTTGTTAACATTCTGACCTAATGTATCTGTTGGGTTTTTCAGAACTGGGCAGTCTGAAAAAGAGTCCTCATGGAAGTCTCATTACTTGGGTTCCTCAACACAGTTGAGCATTTAAATACGCATTTAAACATTCATCACATGAGAAAACCACTGAATTTTTGTACAAAATATACAAACATTGCACTGGCAGAAGAATATTAATAACATGTGATTACATCCTCAAAGTACACTTCAGATACTTCCTAACTTTATATTTAACAGCTTGTACTGTATACAAGCCATTGCAGCAAGGACAGCTTTCAGTTTCAAACAGATTCACTATTTAGTTCTTGTAAAACTAGCAGCATGTGGAACATACTGATCTTAGGCAACAGTTGGTTCATCAGCAACTACAGACAGCCAGACTGCTCTATCAATTCCTGCTTGTTCCACTTGACAGCTTAAGGTAAATATTTGCATCTCAGCTGGTTTTGAGGATCACCATTTTTTAAATTCTGTCTGAAAAACAATCACACAACGTACAGTATGATTGTCTAGTTTTCAAAGGAAAATTTCCACAAAGGCCTCTGACAGATCACAATTTAGGGAGTTTCATTTTTCTCAGTCTTCAGTGGACTTTTGAAACAAGAGAAGTATTGTAGATTGTTTCTTAGTATTGTAATCAATTTCTTCCTTTCTTTTGGTGAAGATCCACAGAATTCCCATGTCAGTCAATAGTCTCTTTTCTGTAGTAATATTGCAAGAGGCACAGGAGATCTTATCTCCATTGTTATGAAACACTCCTGATGCACATTGCTGTGCATGATCATATTTTTGTTCTTATGGGAATCCATGTCTTGTTTGTTGTATTATGTATACAGCATGTCCTACCTTTATTCATATACCCAAATAACAATATTCTTTTTATCCATGTAGAATAGTATGACATGTACCTGAAGAGCTTCTATTTTAAAAATATATTTATTGAGAAAATCTGTATACATTTTTTATAACAGTGAAAATGGAAAATGTCATCATATTGGATTAATTGCTTGGAGTTTGGCTAACTTCCCCACTTCCTTTTAGAGATTTTATAAAACAGAACCTGACAGTTAAGGGCACAATTTCTGGGTGGGCCACTGTTGTTTTACCCATGAGCAAGGTGCTTCACTGGGTTTGCACTTGTAACGTCCACCTGTGTAAATGCACAAAAATGTCATTTACTTTGGATAAAAGCTGCAATGGTCTGGCGCCCTGTCCAGGGTGTACCCTGCCTTATGCTCATTGCTTGCCGGGTAGGCTCTGGCTTCCCACAACACCGTATGGTATAAAGCTGTTTGGTAAATGACATGACTTTGGATAAAAGTGGCAGCCAAACAAATAACAAATAAACACTAAGAAAGTTTCAAAATTGAACACTTTATGGAGCACAAACCATTACCCTCTCATTTACCAGTTTAAATTACTCACAAAACTACTGTTGTGACAGATAAAAGGCAAATGATTAATTAATCCAATGAGCATTTCATTAATGCTGGTTCTGTGTTTGATAGGTCGATATTTAACAATAATGCTGATTCAGTTGAGGTTGATACAGTCAAGCTCTTGGGTCCCTTCAGTTTTATTATACAGCCAGTTACTGAATCACAAGTACTAGCTGAGCTTTGTAAATTGACAGTAATAAGTCTGCTGGTCACTATGGTATTGAACCATTTTTCAGAAAACTTGCTGCTCATCTAGTATCTGTTCCGCTGACCCACTCATTCAATTTCTCTTTTAAAAGAGTTTAAATCCCAGCAGACTGGAAGTCTGCCCTCGAGCTGATTCGTTTCAAAGGGGTGATACAGTATGTCAGACCCTTATTGCTATAGGCCTATTGTATATCTGTTTTGTAAGTTCATGAGCAGTCAAACTGGACAACAAATTATATTTTACCTGATGCATTCTGGTTTTTTTTCTGGGCATGGATGTATGATAACGGCCTTACATGCGCTCCATTATTTAATAATGACTTGAAAACACACATCTATATTCATAGATTTATCTAAAGCTTTCAATATTGTGTCATTGTTCTGAAAACATTGTGCCGTGTTGGTCTTGATCATTTTCTTTCATGATTGTAGAATACCTTACAAAACTGTACACAATGTGTTGAATTGGTTATTTTACTTCCAGTTCCAGTAGCTAAAGGAGTCCCACATGGCTCTGTCCTGGGTGCTAATCTTTTCCCCATCTATATTAACACTTTTGCTCAGGTCATATCCACCTCTATGCCAAAGATACAATTCAAAATTCAATTGGACCTACTTTATAATCTGTAATTGTTACGTCCCAGTGTGTGATCTGTGTGTGTTTTTTTTGTTATGTTCCACACTGTTGACCTTTGATTGTTCTCCCTTCCCCATTGGCCCACCATTACACCACTGTTCCGTATGACATCATCATCAATCAGCCTCTCAGCCAATCATACTGCATCTTATTCAGTATACTGTATAACTGGATATATCCAGGACGAGCCCCCACATGCCATTTGTCTTGTATGGTTTTGGGTAGTCAGTGGAGGTTAGCTAGGGTGTTGAAGACACCAAAGACCGTGTGTTTCCGAAGACAGCTCCATTTTGTTTCTTTTCTTTTCTTTGGCACCACTCTAGTTCCTTACCCCTGTGTGTTATTGTCTTATTTCATACCAGTCACTTATTGGCCTTAAAATCATCACTTTTGCACCAACCTTTGTTATCACGCTTCCTAGTCCCTCACCAGAACCCACCTGCTTCCAAAAGAATTGTCCTAAATGTTACACCCCTTTACCCCTAGACACCTGGGGTTGTAACAGTAATGAATGATTTGCATCTTCGTAACCATGGAATTCAGCAGGATTTCTGTAAACTGCACCTCCCGCCAAGCTCTGATAAACATTAATTTATGCTATTTAATTCAGCGAGAAGCCTTAGTAATGACTAAAATACTTTACTTCAAGTACAAAAGTACTGTAGGTTTGGATTTATCTAGGTATCCAAACGGATGGTGCTTTAATTTTCTAAATTCATATTACTAAATTACTAAAATCAAGCCAAGGTTTGGTTTCTTTATTTGCAACAAATCTTTCTGTACTCATTCTTCTTTGTTCAAATAGATGGAATCTATCTTGGACAATGGCGAAATTGATTACAGAATGTCCTTTAAAGCTGTTCTTGAGAAACCTGATGTCTTAAACGATTCTGTCAAAAGATTTATCACAGATGCCTCCTATTGCACACATTATTGTGGTTTCAATCTTTGATTCATTAGACTTCTCTGTATACTAGATAGATGGCTCACAGGTTTAAATTAATTCACAGATCCTTAATTGATTAAATACCTTCCTGTATTTAATCGTGATTTTCTATATATAATATTCCTATTATATATATTGCAATGCTGTGTACCATATTGCAGTTTAAGTGTAGTAACTTTATAAACCTGAACTCCCAAAGAGGCAAATATCAATTGAATGTAAGTAATGTAAATTTGCTGATGCCAGTGAGTGGAACAGTCTGCGGAGTGAGCTGAAGCTACTCACCTTTGTAACTGAAGACAGTTTCAGCTGTATGATTAAATCTTTTCCGCCTGACACTTGCACTTGTTAACTCTGCCACGTCCTGTTGTGTTGTTTACATTTCATTGATTGTTCCTTTCTTTCTTTTCCAGCTTTGTTTCCTGTAACAATGGTGTAAGCCTCTTGGCCAGGCTGTCATTCTAAATGAAAATGTGTTTTCGAATGGCTTATCTGGTTAAATACAGGATTATTATTAAAAGGATATTGTCAGGTAAGAGCTGGGTTTCCAATTCCTGATCTGCAGAATTGTGTTCTGTGTTCTCTGGTTTTCATTTCAGCTGATCTCTCCGTTATGCAGTCAAACCCTTAATTAAATAGGATTTCCTTTATTAGAATGTGATATTTAAGTGATACTTATAAATGTTTTATTAACAATGTAAATACATTATAACAGCTGCAAGGCCAAGTAAGCATTGGACACCTAGACTGTAAGTCTGGGGAAATTGTATTGTTTGTGGTCTGTACAGCCTCTATGGTAGCTTTTATTTGGATAAGAGTCTTGAGAGTGTGCCCTGTCGTTTTGTCTGTTAGTGTTCAGTTTTCTCTCTAATTCCACACTCTAGGTTCCTAACCTGCTATGTATCAAAGCTTCTTTAGCAATAAAGACACAATATTTCAGCACAAAGTTTAATGGATTATTGTTAAAGCAAGTATAAAGGGCCAACACAATGTTATTGCAACCAATTAAAATAACCTGTAATGTTTCATTGCTCTTAAGGGGACCTTTTAATGCAGATGTTGATCTTTGTGGCTTTAAGAAATTGAATCAAAAATAGAATTGCTTTCTTTAAAAAATCTGCAAAGCTTTATTAACACCACATAACTTTTTATTACCTAATTCTTAAAAATATGTAAAATAGTGCCAAAACATTTTTAAGCACTCCTTGAGCATGAAGAGACAGCTTTTTATTCTGTTTTCTTTATTTTATTCAACAGGAGAGGACAAATAGGGTTAATAAGTAATGTTATATACATTTTTAATGTTTTAGAAGACACTATACAAAAGTTAAGTAAGCCAAACAAGCTAATGAGAAATGTAGTTAAAGGGTCACTTTAAAAAGTAAGATTTTTGAGAACCTGAAGCCCAGAGAGAGTGAGAAATAGAAAGACTGGGTTGAATGTTAAAAGCTTGCATGGAAATATTGGTCAAGCTGTTTTTTCTTACAAACCATGAATAACACAAGAACACGAGGAGGGTAAACTAAAATAAGCGGGGTTTAATAAAACAATGCACTGTGATTTGTTTGTGTTGGGCTATTTATAATCTTCATCACATGTTTAATTTATGCCGCCTGCTCTTCCCACACAGTGCAATTTTACACAGTGGTGTGCCCTGACTCCCACTGAAATCTATCTTTGTGGATTTTTCTTAATGCTTTAATAAAGGAAATTATACTGATCGTAATATACAAATAATATTTAGTTGTAGAGAACTAAAGGTTGTTGCAAAAGTTAACAAAAGCAAGGTTTTAGCAAGGGAACATCTTTGCAAACAGAGATGTTTGCAGCAAAATTACCTCACATAACTACATACCCCTTGTTGCAATATGTCCATGTCCTGTTTTATTACATCTAAGAATTGTTATCTTTTAGTGAGTAACTGTTGCATTAGACCCTTGCCTCGGTGTTTCCCTCACTCTCTCTCCCTTTTTCTATCTCAAAGATACGCAGTTGAGAATTACAAAAAAATTAAAAAATGTTTTCCTTAACTGGATCAATTAGAAGCACATCATTTGAAAGGAGGTATTGGGTGGGTATTTAAACTGTCATATATTAATGGCAGGTTTAAATAATTCTTAGAATTTGACACTCTTTATACACGATTTATGTATACTACCAAAGCTAAACTGCAAAAAAATTAGGCAGTTTTCCAGGCTTGGGTATCACAGAAAGTACAGTATAGTATATACAGTATAGACCGTACATATGTTATATACAGTACGATATAAACAACAGAGCCATATTTAGATCACCAGATCTATAAAACAGCATCCATCTATTGTTTTATAGGGTTGCCTTAGTTCATAGATAGGAACATACAGGTAATCCAAGGTTGTTTTAATATCAAGCATGTAATAGCCTTTGCGTTATCCTTTGAATACAGGTAGTTTGTACACTCAGTTGTTCTAATCAATCCCTGCCTCACTTCTATCTTTCTACTGCAACATGACATTAAACAGAACTCCAGTTCTAAGCCTGGAGGGCCAGTGTGTCTGCAGGTTTTCAGTCAGTATGGGCTTGTAAAAGCCTGAATCAATTCATTACTGGCTTAATGGACCAATTTAAAATGTTTTACTTTGCCCTGAATTAGACAGCTCAAAGTAGTTGTAGTAGTAGTCATCATAGTAGTAATAATAATAATTAACATATTAACTAACATATTAACATATTAATTAACATAATATAGAATTAATAATATATTAATTCTATATTAATAGAATAATATATTATTATTCTTTAATATAGCAATTTTTGAAGAGTCTTCCCAAAGTGTTTTACATGATGGATAACAAACAGTAATATAAATATCCACCACATAGACCATGAAATGCAAAAAGTTATATTCCTAAATGCTGTGTGACAGTGAGCTAATATGCTTTGGAGGGAATAAAAACTATGGCTAATTTTTGTGAGATATTTTTTTAAAGCACAATCCATCACAGCAAATTACAGTGCTGTGATTTAGAGTTTTAGATCTGATTTCCCAGAGTGGAGCTGCAGCCAACTCTTAATGAACACTTTCCCAAATGAAAGGATGATTTGGGTCATGTTTAATCTCTCCAGCAAGTTTCAGATGATAAAAAATAAATTACTGTATGTGTCAAACCCATGTACACATTTAGAAAACATAATTATGTGTTGGGTATCACATAAGATTTAGAGTCACTTCCAAATTTTGAAATATTTCAAATCTTAGTCATAATTTCTTAAGACATTTAAAGAATTCAGTTTTCAAAGCTGCTTTTTCCAGCCATGCTCAGTCCCACGCAACTTAACTGATATGCATTGATAAGTATGAAATATTGTCCTTTCTTTGCTTTTCCTTAAGTGATCAAACTACTGTATACAGCTTTCCACAAACTATCAAATGACTAAGATAATTTTGTTATTGCTGAGTGCTTTATAACTGAAATTCTCAGTCAAATTTAATTAAATGCCAGCTGTACCAGAACAGCACTGCTATTTCTGAATAATGCCAGGATTATCCTGAGGGATACAGTCAGTGTTTTGCCAAATTGTATAATGCATTCCTTTCCTTAGGTTTTTTAGCAATGTGTAATAGTAAGTAATTAATAGTCAGATGATCGATCTGTTTCTTTGTCTGTTTGCCTGAAAATCTATGTTTCTACCTGCCTACCTACTTTTTTCTATCTATCACTGTACCTTTAATATGTTACTGTCTATCTCCGCCTATTTATCAAGCATGATGAAATTGTATTAGGGTATAGTACATACTTTATAATTTATTCTTTAATCAAGTGAATGCACATTGAATTTATATATGACATATGGATATGGACTGGCAGATATCCATGCTGGCACGGTCTCTGCGTTTATTCAAAAAAGGCAAAAAAATATGTTCTCTGTACCGATACTACCCTTTGCTGACCAATACATGGTTAATGGCTGCCTCAATGCTGTGGATCTGGCGCCATCTTCTGGTCACTAACAAGAATCACTTCTTTTCTCGAGCGCATCATCATGAATTAAATCAGGATTGCTCATGACAGGACTCCTCAGCTTCAATCCAGGTCGTTCAAGAGTGTTGTTCCTTTCTGTACCCTATTCATTAAATAGATCTTGTTTATTAAATAATTCCAGGGATGATTAGAGTCAATGTACAATGAACAGGATTGGAAGAGCCATAAACTGTGTAGCCATTGTATTCTTATTTACAATACAGAAAGATGAGACCCTGAGGTGATTCTTAGGTTAACCAAATACATAAATCCGTAGTTTTATTGAGTTTCTGATACAGGAAAGTAAGTGTAACACTTAACTGCAAGCGGAATAAAAGCAATCTAATGGCAAACCTGTCTCTTTCTTAAATGCTTAGTTGAAATAATTCATTGCTTAATAGATCTAATTTCACATTTGTACCAGGTTTTAAGTGGATACAATTACACTTATACATACTGTACAACAGTGCGCCACTTGTGTTCCTGACATTTACAGTTTTATAGGCCTTTTTAAAACCAGTCAACTCTTTAAAGTAGTCTTACATGCATAAGGATTGATTCAATTTGGCAGCTTAAAGCTCAGGAAAATATAAATCCTGAAGAATCCAGATCTGGCCCTTAACAACCAGAGCTCTGCACAGCTGATACAGAACAATTGCATTTTTAATTTTAAACTGTGTTTCAGTCTAATCGTCTCCCTTTTTCCTTAACTCTAACCCTACTGATAAGCACAATCATGTTTAAACCAGCTGAGCTACTCTACTCATTCTTCTGTAAAAGCAATGCAAGAATCAGACACGCCTGGTCTGTAGTGCCATCATTTGGTCCAAAGCAAAGACTGACACACAGACCAGATGAAGAGGTTTGCAAAACAAATGTTTCCGAATTGCCACCCCAGAAAATTCCAATAAAAGACATCTCTTTTTTTATTAACTTGTGCAGTTTAAGAAATTTACACATTCAGTTTATTAAAAAGAAATGTCAGAAATTTGAAAAGGTTTTTAAAACACAAAGTTACACAAAATAAATATTGTAGCGCCCTCGCCCGGTGGTGAGGAGGAAGCGCACCTAGGCACTCGGGGTACCACGAAGCAGGCTGGGAGTTGTAGCCAGGGGGAGTCTGAGGGTCAGCACGATGACCAACAGCTGACCCTGCTTATGTAAATAAATTTATGTTAGTTTAGTGTGTAGCTTTGTAATTGTGTAGTCTTCTGTTAACGAGTTACCACCCTAAACCTGTGTACGTGTTCCATCGGTCCCCTTATGTGTGTGTAAATCCTGTGTTTGTTTTGGTGTTGAAGGGAGAAGGAGTAGGAAGGAGCAGCCTGCCAGGTGCTCCTGGATGTCCCGGAGGAGGACCGAGGATACTTCGCGGCGCTGGCAGCAGCTCTCCGGCTGCGTTTTGGTGTGGAGGAGGCGCCAAACCTGATGTGGGAGAGGCTGGCCCTGCGGCGGCCCTGATCAGGAGAGCGACTGGGCCCGGTCGCTGCTGATGTCATGTTCCTCGCCCGACGAGGATACCCAGCTTTCCCCCAGGAGGCGCACCAGGAGATGGCTCTCCAAGCCTTTCTCAAGGCCCTCTCACTGGAGGAGCTGCGGCGCCACGTAAAGCTGGCTGAGCCGGCCTCGCTGAAGCTCTGGTGGGGGCCCCCATGCTGGCTTACCCCAACCCGCGGCTACCTTATATCCTGGATACCGACTCGAGTGACTCAGGGGTGGGCGCAGTGTTGGCGCAGGAGGGGCCAGATGGGGAGCGGGTGGTCGTCTACTACAGTCAGGCTTTGAGTAAGGCTGAACAGAACTACTGCATGACTGCTGGCAGTGATGGCAGCAGTCCGCCACTTCAGGCCGTACCTGTTTGGGACACAGTTCCGGTTGCAGACCAACCATGCGTCCCTCACCTGACTGCTCCACTTTAAGGGGCCAGAGGGGCCGATGGAGCGATGGATAGAGGTCCTGCAGGAGTACGACTTCACTGTCGTGCACCATGTGGGATCTCGCCATCGGAATGCCAACCCTCTCTCATGGCGCCCCTGTGAGGCCGCGGACTGACACTACTGCGCCTGGCGGGAGCAGCATGAGGGGCCATCCGCACCGTGGCGGAGGTGAGTGCCGCAGCCACGGCCCTGGAGGGGCCGCTGGGGGTGGGCCTGTTGGACCTGGTGCAGCAGCAGGCAGCTGATCCTGATGTGGGGCCTGTGCTCCGCTTGAAGGCAGCAGGAGGGCAGCCTGCGTGGGAGGAGCTTGCCCCGCCCCAAAGTCCGTCAAGGCCCTCTGCTCCCTGTGGGAGGCCTTGGAGGTAAGGGACGGGGTGCTGCGCCAGGGGTGGCGGGTACCTTCCGGAAGCCTATGCCCTCCCGGACCTGTGCCCCCGCGGTGGCCGATGCCCTACTGGAGGGGATGTTTGCCAGGCTAGGGGTGCCAGAGGAGTCGCAGGTCTTCTCCAGGGTGTGCCAGCGCCTGGGGATCTCTAAGACACGGACGACCCCGTTGCATCCCCAGAGCGACGGGTTGGTGGAGCGGTTTAATCGGACACTCGCCACCCAGCTGGCCACCCTGGTGTCCCGGCAGCAGCGGGACTGGGACCGCCACCTCCCGCTTGAGCTCTTGGTGTATCGGATCGCGGTCCAGGAATCTACCGACAGTACTCCTGCAGGACCTCTATCCATCGCGCCATCTGCCCCTCTGCTGGGCCGGGAAATGCGAACCCCCATGGACTTGGTTTTCAGCCCGCCTCCCGGAGATGAGTCGGCACCACCGGCTGGACCTGACTACGAGTGGGACCTGACTCAGGCGGGAGTCCGGCAGAAGCGGCACTATGACCTGCGCTGCAGGGGGCCTGCCTTCCAGCCCGGGGACTTGGTTTGGGTGTACAGCCTGCGCCGCCGCAAAGGCCTCATCTCTAAGCTGGTGCCATCATGGGAGGGGCCTGCTGAGGTCCTCGGGGTGGTGGGGGAGGTTTGCTACCGGGTCTGGTTGCGAACACAGGGGAGAGTGGTGGTCCTGCACTGAGACCACCTGGCACCCTACTGGGTCCGGGAGGAGGAACCCCATGGGGAGGCTCGGGAGGTGCTGCTGGGGCCGGACAATGGGGTGTCCGCGGGTCGCCAGCCGCCACCAATGGCTCACTCCTTTTTCTTAATTGTTCCATATTATTAAAATTACAAATTTATTCAAATACCCATACAAATTTACCAATTCTATGCCTATGTACCTAAGTAACATATTAAGCTGAGATTCACAAAAATGTACTGCAACAGGATTCTTAAATCCTTCCTATGAATGAAAGGCCTGAGTTCTGAAATTGCAGTTTTAAGTTTCTGATTAATTTCTCCTACAAAACATTTACCACATGGGTATTTTATAAAGTACACGATACTTACCTAATGAACCAACAACTCTTTATTCAAGGGACATTAAAAATGTCATAAATGGTTTATGTGATTTAAAGTACTAATACCAATGTTGATTTTTGGTTTCAGACTCATCTTCGCATACAGTAGCTGTTATTTATATACTTTGCAAAAATCCTACTAATTGACCTGCTAGCTGTATTACCTAAGGCAATTGTTCTTTAGCCAAAATCACTTTGTAGTTTCATGATTCTAGTTGGTATTCCTTCATACAGTATGTTAAAAATAGTAGGCACATTCAGTCATAATTAGAGGGAAACTTCAGTCCCAATTTCTCAGACCAGTTATTAAATCTCAGTAACAAAATAAATTCATTGACAGTACAGAAAAAAAAAACATTTCCCATTAAGCACAAAATCATGAACTTTGTGAAAGTACCTTAAGTTGCCATGTTGTCGCAAACTCCTGATCTGTGGACAAGAACGAGAGTTCCCACAAATTGTGATATGATGTGGCCCTTCCTGCTCACTAGTCACTGTTTACTAATTTGTCACTAATTTAATTTGATGTATAAGCAAATAGGTCCAGGCTTGTGCGTCAGACATTTCACCACAGAAATGTTCCAACATGATCTGCATGCAAAGATAACAAGTAGTATTTGCTGGCAAAATCAAGAGCAGTATTTCAATTGGATGAATAAAAGAAATGTATTCACAAGTCTGGTTATTTACAATGTAATAAGGCCACTTCACATCACTGGAAGTTTTTTTGCCACATTCTGAATCACAGAATATGACAAAATCTGAGGTTTTACAAGTTACTTTACATTTTGCTTTTATTGTAGTTTGAAATGCACTCATCAATGCTGATTCATTCTAACCCCAAAATATAAAATTAGCATTGCAGTTCCCCTTTAAAGGATTTGCAAGCAATGCTTGACACTGACATTATTATGTGCAACTTAGATGTTCAGTATCTACTGTATATTCTCATACCACATGAGGATGATTTAGCAGTTTGAGATTTTTGTTTACTTTTTAGAGCTGATTTGAAACCTTGTATAAGCCTTATGATTGAATAAATGGAATTGGTTCTCTTCAAAAATTAATTTTATTTGAAAATAAGTATGATTAACATAAAGGATATAGCTATGGGTTCTACAATGACAGACACACATGTAAATCTATATATATATGGATCTTTCTGAACAAATACATGAGAATATTATGTACCATTCCAACAATCCACGCTTTTCTTATGTTAAATTGTGGATATGATATATTGATGATATTGCCATTTTTGACAAGGCAATGAGAATGATTTACAACTGTTTATTGATTATGTAAATGCACAAAATTTAATTTACCATTCATGCTAAATGGAGTTACACAAAGATTTATAACTTTGACATTATGATAAGTTAAAAAAAGGTTTGTTCTTTCTCTGTACCAAATAACGCAGAACAAAATGTCTTTAGATGTAAATTGTAACTGTCCCGTTCCTTTAAAGACAGATCTTCATGTTTCCAAATTTTACAGATTGATATTAATTTGCTGAGATGAAATGTGTTTTTTACAATGATCCTATATCCCAAAAAAACTATTTCATTGAAGTGGTCATACAAATTAAAGTTTAATACTTTTTATCAAATTGGATCTAAATCAGGAAAGAAACATTCAAATTGTAATACTGCAATTACTGCATTCCAAAACCATAGGGTCAGTGGTTAAAGCTACAGCTTGCACTTGCAAATGGCTGTCTAAGGATTTTAATCCTTCCTGTGGCCCTCCTGTTATCATATCTTCAACAAGGTGCTTCACTTCACTTAGCAAAATACTCAAACTGTACAAATTGGTGTTGCTTTCAATAAGTGTCAACAATGTTATATAGTAGTCATCAATTCTGTATTGTTCTTCATCAAATTATTTTTTTCTTCTCTGTGCAATAAAAACTTACATATTGGATACAATTATTGTACACATCCAATGACAAAAAGATTCAGATCAAAGATATTATTACTTGTTCTTATACATTATAAAATACCCACATGATATGTAACATTTAGCAGACACTGGCAGGAGAATCTTTAAGCTTCAAATATCACAGGACATCAAACACAGGATCTCAACACGTAGGAAAGATTTTTAGAAGGAACATAACATCTTAGCTTATAGCTAAATAGTTTGAAATTCACATGTGGTACATACATTTCTGATGATCACAAAAACTGTCTACTGCTAATAAAGAAGTTCCATTCCAATGGAGATTACCAGTCTCAAAAAATAAGTTAGTCGGTTAGCATTTCATAATTAATAACTTGGAATGTTTCTGTACACATACTGTACATGATGTGCATATGTCTACTACTGGTGGCAGGAATTCCTAATACAATTCACAAGAATTTGGGGATTTCTGGTTCTTTCAAACTGAAATATGATCTTTTTATATCTGAAATCAATAACTGGCTTTTGGCTTCAGAGGGTGTTCAATTGTTTTAAATTGTTGAATAGTTAGAGGTAAATCTGTGTAACTCAAAATTGCTACTCCTTTGGTTCTACAAATAATTAGAAAGATTTAATTTAGCATCTTATGTGTTTTATGAAGGGATTAACTTAGAGCTAAAATTAAAAAAATGGAAGAAATTAGGTCCCTTAGAGTCCTGAGAGTCCAAATACAACGTGTCATACATAAGCATTCAGACACATCCTATGTCCTATTTTGTGCCATTGAAATATTTTATTCGAAACCTGAATACTCAAACTAAAGACATCTAGGGGCAAGATATGTTACAGTAAATGTGAGCAAAAACAAAGGATAAAATATTGAAATGTAAATTGCTTAAATATTTAGACCCTTGAACTCAATATTTGTTGGAAACACCTTTTTGAAAGGAATTATATCTGCAAGTCTTTTAGGATATGTCTCTGGCGTGTTGCCCATTCTTCCAGGCACATTTGCTTAAGCTCTCTCTAGTTTCTTAGGGATTGTTTTTGGATGGCACTAGTCAAGTCTTTCCACAGATTCTCAATAGGATTCAAGCAGGATTTTGCCTGGGCCACTCAAGAACATTCACTTTCTTATTCTTAAGACACCCCAGTGTAGTTTTGTGCTGTATTAAGTGAAAACTGTAAAGTACAGTGATAGCAGTTTTCTAAACTGAAAAGTGTAAATAGCAGTTTTTCGTGTAAGAATAAAAAATGTATAATAGGTCCTGCTGAAAGATTTTTTTCCCCCAGTTTTAAGCCTGCCGCAGACTGAAAAAAGGATTTCCTTTAGTACTAAACTGCACTCTACTCCATCCATTTTTCTTTCAATCTTAATAAACGTTCCAATCCCTGATGAGGAAAATCATCTCCATAATATGATCTGCTACCATCATGACAGTAGGGACGGTGTTGACTGTGAGACTGTGTTGGTTTGTGCCACATGTAACACTTTGCACTTACACTAAAACATTGTGATTTTGTCTCTTCAGCCAAAAAAGCCTTTTGCCATGGCAGCCTATATCACCCGGCAACTCACAACTGGCAACCCACTGAAGCTCACTGGCAACACTCAGCAGTTGTGAGCCTGGTCAGTACCTGGATGAAAAACTAAGGTTGCTGCTGGAAGAGGTGTTAGTGGGGCCAGCAAGGAGCGCTCACCCTGTGGTCCATGTGGGTCCTAATGCCCCAGTATAGTGACGGGGATACTATACTGTAAAAAGGCACCGTCCTTCGGATGAGACGTAAAACCGAGGTCCTGACTCTTTGTGGTAATTAAAAATCTCAGGGTGTTTCCCGAAAAGTGTAGAGGTGTAACCCCGGCGTCCTGGCCAAATTTCCCATTGGCCCTTACCAATCATGGCCTCCTAATAATCGCCATCTAGCTGCTGTGTAGTGAGCGTTCTGGAGCACTATGGCTACCATCGCATCATCCAGGCGGAGCTGCACATTGGTGGTGGTGGAGGGGAGTGGAGTGTCCAGAAAAAGCTCTATATAAGTGTAAGCAATTATTATTATTATTAAGTTTACAATATTACTTACATGCTTTGTTGCAAACTACATTTGGGATTTAAGATGTGATTACCACTCTGTTATACAGGCCAGCTTTGTGCAGTGATCAGAATGTCGTTGCCATATGAACATTTTCTCCCATCTCAGCCACTGAACTCTGTAGCTCTTTTAAAGTTGTCACTTTCCTCACAGTGGTATTCTTCACCTGTGTCCCTCCTGCCCGATAGCTCAGTTTGGAAGAACATTCTGATCTAGTTATTGTCTGACTGGTACAATGCCCTTTCTAATTCTGATCTAGGTAGTGCCCGGGTGGTGGTACGATGCATTTTCCATTTCCAGATGAATGCTGACTTACAGCTAAGTTCAGAAACTTAGATACGTTTGTTGTTTTTTTATGAGGTCGGTGTTTTTAAATCACCTAATCATTGACTTGCTTTGAAAGCCCCTTAGTGTTCATGTTTGAGTCTTTGCTTGAAATTCAATACCTGACCAAGGAACCTCACAGAGACAGGTGTTTTTATTCTGAAATCATGCAAACCACTATTATTGCACACAGCCAGTAGCCACTCTGACTGTGTGGCTTGTTACAGTAATTTTGTTCATCTAAATTTACAGTAACAATTTACAGGATTTTAATACTTTTGCAATCTCGACTTTTCCATTATTCTTTCATGTTTATTATTTTTAATTATTTTTCATAGTCTGCTTTGAATATGGGGAGTAGATTGTATATATAAAAAATAAACGTTTTACATTTCGGTAGTGACGTCAGGATGCATAGGCTGCAAAGAAACAAGTAAAGGTTTATTCCATGCTGAAAAGAAAAGAAAAGAAACACAACGTTTCAGCTGTGGATCCTTCTTCATGTGTGCACAGAAAAGAAACACAACATGGTTGAAACGTTGTGTTTCTTTTCTTCTCTTTTCAGCATTGAATAAATAATAATTGTGACTTCAAAGCAATAGATAGATAAGACTTTATTGATCCCGAAGGGAAATTGATGTAGAAACTCATGGCGATAGCTGGATTTGAACACCCAACCTCAGGCTTTTAAGGCACAAGCTTAAGCCATCACGCTTATGACCGCAAACTTTCAAAGCAACAAAATGCAAATACTGTGCAGGGGTCTGAGTACTTTTGCAAAACATTGTAAATACTGTAGGTTAGTGTGAGTAGACATGTTTAGTTATTTTCTCTTCACAAATAACAAAAAGGGAATGCATTTTTATCACCCTGTGATATGAAAATAGGAATAGGCAGGTACATTGCATATTCATTTACACAGGTTAATCTGCACAGGAAATGTATTTGGTGAAGCTAAACATATACAGTAGTGTGCCACAAAAGAATTGTGTTATTCTTTAAGAGCAGAACAATCACAGTATTTGAATTTAGGGGATACTGTTAATTTAATGGTTGAACATTTGATAGATTTTCTAGGATTGAAAGTACTACACTTTAGTTTACCACCAGAGGTCGTACAATCCCACTAACTAGAGACGTGGTGTTGCTGTTCAGACGCAGCTGACTCCATTACAACACAGAACTGCAGTAAATATGAACATAATTTCCGGCAGCATTATTTTTTTCAGATAAATTAAATCAAAATAAGCAGAAGATGTATTCTTAACAGGAGAGGAAGTGTAATTATGTCAAGGATCTAGAACATTGGGTTCATAATTCTGCTCCTGTGGAGAAATCCATCTGCTGATTTTCATTGCAGCAGTCTTTACTTGATTCCCTAATTGAACCAATACATTACCTGGTTAGACCTTGGTTATTTGTTTTTTTAATTCATAAGTTGGAGATTTTGTAAATTTAGAAAATTAATAGTTAAAAGGCACCTCCTACGGGTATATATGGTATTAAAGAGCTGAAAACATTTAAAGTTAAGATAGACAGACAGAAACATGATTAATCCTGTGAGGGAAACTGCAGGGCAACAGCAGCCTGGAAAAGTCAACACAGCACAGTGTAACGAAATGATACAACAATACAACAATTCAAAACAGTAAGTACAGTCAGTGAGAAGTGCAGTAAAAAGTAAAAAATAGAGTATACAGAATTGCATACATTACAGAAGATACAAAACAAACCAGAATGTACAGTACACAAGATGTATTGCACATTATAAGTATATTGCACATCAGTTGTAAACAGGAAAACCATCTCTGGAAAATCAGAGAATTCATGTTTAATCCAAAAACAGGTCAATGTTGCTCCTGCCCAGACACACAGTGGATGAGTTGTAAACTCTTATCAGAAGGCAAGAATGACCTCCTGTAACGCTCCCTGTCACACTGTGGTTGGATCAGCCTATTGCTGAACGTGCTCTTTATTCTCACAATGTCAGGGGATGGGAGACATTGTCCATGATGGCCATTAATTTGGACACCATTAAAAAGAGTTCAAATGAAATGACTAGATCTATTAAGGGTTCAAATATTTAATTGAGTTGTATGTGGGTCCCCAGGACCAGGAAATCAGCAGCATGTTCTTAGACTGCCAAGGGTGAGGTCATAGTCCTCATCTGCCAGAACATGAGGGTTGGGTCATTAATCCTTGATAATTCTTGCAATAAAATTCCTTTAACTTAGTCCATTGAAGTTCCATGTATTGTGCGTATTTACTATTTCAAAATAACTGGGGCCTCGCCTTTCCACCCCCACACTGAGAGCTGGCGGTTACCTGCCAGACCAGACAAGTGCCAGAGTATGGGCAGAGGAAAGAGAACCACTCCCTCATGCAGACATCTTACATTTATACCAAGGAGGTCATGTACTGTAGCTTGTTACCCAGAGGTTCCCGGTTGAATTACTTGCTCTGCCAGCGACTCTCTGAACTTGATCTCATCTGTGGAAATTCACAATAATAACTTTGTGTTACTGTGAGCACATTGTTTTACTTCTTTGTGTTCGCTGCTTCTGCAGAGAAGCAAACCCCTTGGCTTCCTGTGACTCTGTAGCAGCAGTTATTAGTGTAATTCTAAGGTAAGTGTCTACTAAATGGCAACTCAAAATTTTTTGTTTTCATTAACATGTAGCTGGGGTTTTAAGAATCAACTCCAAAATTCAATTAGTTATAAGGAACTCTTATTTTGCTGTTGCAGGACTCTGCTTGACTGATATCTGGCAGAAACAAACTCCATAACAGAGGAGGAATATACAGTATCACTGTGTTGCTTGGTTCAACAGGACAAAACTTTTGGAGCTGTGCTCACAGATACATGTCTATCGATGATTTTGGTTCAGTTCCCCTCTGTTCCTTTTTAACTCCATGTGTCTTTTGTAACGGAAAACCTTGTTCTGGATTCTGTAGTATTGAGCAAACTGAAGTCTTCACTTATAAGGGGCACTAATACTGTACATTGCACATTAACCCCTCAGCAATGTTGGTGCTTGTTTACAGCTCTGTACTGAGGCAAAGTTCTTTCCTCAAGCATTTAACAGCTACAGTATGTCCAAGTTGGGGACTTGTACATACAACGTTCTGTTATTGGGTGCAGAGCTCTTACAACTATTTCTGACAGCCCCTGTAATACAGTGCTAAACATATGATATACCTTCCCAGCGACTTTCGATCAACATGGGAAGAAATTAAGAGTTCAAATACATCTTAGTTTTAAAACCATTCAAGACCTTCTCCATGTAAGTGTGAAAAACACTTAACATTCCATACTGTATTAATACCTGGATGACAGGTTATACCAGTTAAATCAAAAGAACGATTTCTCAAGACAATACCCGATACTTAACTCCCATCCAGTAACAAACACAAAATTGAATGTTAAACAGATTATATTGTATGGAATTGTATTTTTTATATGCTCCATCTACAGTTCTAAAATTGCTCTTTGCTTGAAAAGTACTGTAAGTTTCAACAGCTAATAATATTCACCTTCTTGCAAAATAAATCAAGAAGGCAAAGTAAAGAAAATATAAAATTCTGTTCTGGACTTTTAAGCATCATCTAATGTTTTATTTAAGAATAAAACTGAGCTCCTTGCTACTGAGAGATGTCACTTGTTGTGTCTGAGCTGGTCTGCTTTATCTCAGTATGAACTCCAGAGGTTCCTCAGCAAGGGGCTTCAGTAGCTGTACTCACTGGGGGTTTCACTGATGTATCTCAGTAGTGACATGCTTGATAACAGTTCTGCAGCTACAGTGGTGCAAAAAAGTGTTTGCCCCCTTCCTGATTTCTTATTTTTTTGCATGTTTGTCACACTGAAATGTTTCTGATCATCAAACAAATTGAAATATTAGACAAAGATAACAAGTAAACACAAAATGCAGTTTTTAAATGAAGGTTTTTATTATTAAGGGAAAAAAGAAATCCAAACCTACATGGCCCTGTGTGAAAAAGAGATTGCCCCCTAAACCTAATAACTGGTTGGGCCACCCTTAGCAGCAACAACTGGAATCAAGCATTTGCGATAACTGGCAATGAGTCTTTTACAGCACTGTGGAGGAATTTTGGCCCACTCATCTTTGCAGAATTGTTGTAATTCAGCCACATTGGAGGGTTTTCGAGCCTTAACCACTTTTTTAAAGGTCATGCCACAACATCTCAATCAGATTCAGGTCAGGACTTTGACGAGGCCACTCCAAAGTCTTCATTTTGTTTTTCTTAAGCCATTCAGAGGTGGACTTGCTGGTGTGTTTTGGATCATTGTCCTGCTGCAGAACCCAAGTGCGCTTCAGCTTGAGGTCACGAACAGATGGCCGGACATTCTCCTTCAGGATTTTTTGGTAGACAGCAGAATTCATGGTTTCATTTACCACAGCAAGTCTTCCAGGTCGTGAAGCAGTAAAACAGCCCCAGACCATCACACTACCACCACCATATTTTACTGTTGGTATGATGTTCCTTTTCTGAAATGCTGTGTTACTTTTACGCCAGATGTAATGGGACACGCCCCTTCCAAAAAGTTCAACTTGTTCTTTTTGCTCAGCAGTGGTTTTCGTCTTGGAACTCTGCCATGCAGGCCATTTTTGCCCAGTCTCTTTCTTATGGTGGAGTCATGAACACTGACCTTAACTGAGGCAAGTGAAGCCTGCAGTTCTTTGGATGTTGTGGGTTTTTTTCTGACCTCTTGGATGAGTCGTCGCTGCGCTCTTGGGGTAATTTTGGTCAGCAGGCCACTCCAGGGAAGGTTCACCATTGTTCCATGTTTTCACCATTTGTGGATAATGGCTCTCACTGTGGTTCACTGGAGTCCCAAAGCTTTAGAAATGGCTTTATAACCTTTTCCAGACTGATAAATCTCAATAACTCTGTTTCTCATTTGTTCCTGAATTTCTTTGGATCGCAGCATGCTGTCTAGCTTTTGAGGATCTTTTGGTCTACTTCACTTTGTCAGGCAGGTCCTATTTAAGTGATTTCTTGATTGAGAACAGGTCTGGCAGTAATCAGGCCTGGGTGTGGCTAGAGAAATTGAACTCAGCTTTCCAAAGATGTGATAAACCACAGTTGATTTATGTTTTAACAGGTGGGGCAATCATTTTTTCACACAGGGCCATGTAGGTTTGGATTTTTTTTCCCTTAATAATAAAAACCTTAATTTAAAAACTGCATTTTGTGTTTACTTGTGTTATCTTTGTCTAATATTTCAATTTGTTTGATGATCTGAAACATTTCAGTGTGACAAACATGAAAAAAAAAAAGAA
This sequence comes from Lepisosteus platostomus, assembly GCF_059453375.1. Classification (NCBI taxonomy): domain Eukaryota; kingdom Metazoa; phylum Chordata; class Actinopteri; order Semionotiformes; family Lepisosteidae; genus Lepisosteus; species Lepisosteus platostomus. Next base: position 15,747,718 of record NC_142613.1, read on the forward strand.
ATCAGGAAGGGGGCAAACACTTTTTCACACCACTGTACATGTTTTTGAATGTTTTAAGGACTCATTCCTAGTATATTTTGGTTTTATTTTTGTTTCACCTGAACTTTGAGGTACAGTATATACTTTAGATGGTCTAATTCGTTCATTAACTGCACAACTGTAAATAAGTCTAAACAAGCCCTGAGGTGTTTTCTAGGTAACTGAACCTAGAAGGATGTGAAAGTTTTAACCTTCAGATGATTTTAAGAAATGTTTGAGACAACCTTTCACAGCCAAGGATATGCAAATAGAATTTTCAATGGATGCAGTCTTCAGTTTTCATTCCACTTGATATATAGTTTTATTTAATTATTGAAACTATCCATTTGATCAATTATTGTATTCTAAAAGATTTTTGAAACAGATACAGAAAAAAGATACATATACAAATCCATACACCCATTTTCTAACCACTTTATCCAATACAAGGGGTTACCAAAGACTCAGCAAGCATAAGTCAATACACGCTAGACGGAACACCAGTCCATCACAGGGCACACATACAGACACAAACGCACACACCAGGGACAGTTTTCCCAAAAGCCAAACAAGCGACCAGCATGTCCTTGGAATCTGGGAGGAAACTAGAGCACCTATAAGAAACCCACATGAAAACATATTGTAACGCCCTCGCCTGGTGGTGAGGAGGAAGCGCCCCTAGGCGCTCGTAGTACCGCTGGGAATGCTGGGAGTGGTAGCCGGGGAGAGTCTGAGGGTCAGCACGATGACCAGCGGCTGACCCTACCTGTGTAAATAATGTCCTAGTAATTCTAGTGCCCTGTGTAGTCCTGTAAAAGTATAGTGTGTTGTTAGGTAATTACCACCCTAAATATGTGTACGTGTTCCGTCAGTCTCCTCATGTGTGTGTAGATCCTGTGTTTGGTTTTTTTGTGGTTGTTAAATAAAGCTAGTGCTTGGTTAATCGCGTCTCCACTGTTCTTTAGTTCTGAAAAGAACCTGCAAACGCTACATTGGTGTCAGAGTGGGATGAATGAACAACTCGTGGCAGACACTACCCGATTCTGTTAAGCGCCGGCTGACGCTGAAAGACGCAGAACCCATCGGCGGCGCACATAGGGAGCCTGAGCAACTTCTGGGTGCGACAGGTGGCCACAGCCCTTACCAGGGCTACCCAGTAGTGGTCCAGCCAGTAGAATTGGGGCGGCTGCCCCGAAGAGAGGATGCCCTCCCTGCCTGAGCCGATCAGCGATTCCCACACCCATCGGCGCGGGTGCGACCAGGTCGCTACGATGGTGAAGCGCCTTGGGAAACCTATGAGGCGCAGTTCCAGCTCGCGGCCCGGACGAATGGCTGGAGCCGGGCGGAGATGGCCGGCCACTGGCGGCGGCGCTGGAAGGAGCGGCCTGCCAGGTGCTCCTGGACGTCCCGGAGGAGGACAGAGGCCACTACACGGCGCTGGCAGCAGCCCTCCAGCTGCGCTTCGGTGTAGAGGAGGTGCCGGACTTGATGCGGGAGAGGCTGGCCCTGCGGCGGCGCCGACCAGGAGAGCGACTGGGCCCGGTCGCCGCGGATGTCATGTTCCTCGCCCGCCGAGGATACCCAACTTTCCCCCGGGAGGCGCAGCGGGAGATGGCTCTCCAGGCCTTTCTCAAGGCCCTCTCACCCAAGGAGCTGCGGCGCCACGTGCAGCTGGCCGCACCAACATCGCTGGAGCAGGCCTTGGCCCTTGCTACACGGGCTGAGGCGGTGTTCGGGGTGACTGGAAGCGCCAGCAGACGCAGTGCGCCCTGCCGGCTGACCGAGGCGGCGACGGAGGAATCCAGCGAGGGGGAAGAGGAGCCAGCACGTGCAGCGACCCCCGCGGAACAGCCCCGCACGCTGATTTGCAACCGCTGCGGGAAGAGAGGACACCGAGCCCGGTTATGCCGGGCACCCGAACCTCGCACTCCCCGATCGGCGTCGGGAAACGGGAACGGGGCGGCTCAGCGCGGGGAAGGCCGCCCTTGAACACCTCAACCCCCGCTCCGGAGAGCGCTGTAAAAACCGGCGCCCCTCACGCCACCGGGGGGCGAGTCGGCTGTAGCCGGGGCCTGTACCTCCACTGCCAAATCGAGGACCAACCCTGCCTGGCCCTACTCTACACCGGTTCATCGGTAACCCTACTCCGGCCGGGCGTCCTCCCCGACACCGAGGGCACCAACCCCCCAGGATGGGAGGCCTCCAGCCTGCGGCTGAGGACCGTGACGGGACAGCTCGCTGCAGTCCGGGGGAAACAGGTGCTTGCCTTCCGTCTGGGTGCAGAGACGGTGCGCCACCCCTGCTACCTTGCACCCATCCAGGAGGACTGCATTCTGGGGCTGGACCTACTGCAGCGAGTGGGGGCCAGTTTGGACTTGGACCGGCAGGAGTTGGTGTGGCAGGGGGAGCGACTGCACCTGGTGGAGGGCAGGTCCGGCGAAGGCCGAGGGACGCGGGCTTGCCGGAGCCGGGGGAACAAGAGGCAGCGGCGGTGGCGGCGGCGTCAGTCGCCGGGGCAGACCAGGCCTGCGAGCCGGGGAGCGAGCGTGCTGGATCCTGCCCCCGAGTCGGCCGGGGGGCCAGACAAGGCGGCGGCGGCGGGGGCCGAGCGTTGCGTGGAAGCGAGGCGTGCCGTTGAGGACCTCTTCTAGCGGAGCTGCGAGGGCCTCGATCAGGACCAGCGGCAGCGGCTCCAGGAGCTACTCGCCCAGAAGACCTCTTTGCGGCGAGAGATGAGGACTGCACCCGCACTGCCCTGGTCCAACACGAGATCAACACCGGCGACGCTCGGCCCATCCACATCCCACCGGGACGCATGGTTCACGCCAAGCGGACCGCCGCCGAGGAAAAGATCCAGGAGATGGCCGCAGCGGGGGTGATTGAGCCCTCCGTGAGCCCGTGGTCGGCGCCAGCCGTACTGGTAAAAAAAAAAGACGGCTCGTGGAGGTTCTGCGTCAACTACCGCAAGCTGAACGAGGTCACCCGGAAAGATTCCTACCCCCTGCCGAGGATAGATGACGCCCTGGACTACATCACCGGGTCGACCTGGTTCAGCTCCCTGGACCTCCGCTGCGGCTACTGGCAGGTACCGCTTGCTCCATATGCTCGCCTGAAGACGGCCTTTTCCATCGGCCAGGGCCTCTGGCAGTTTACTGTCATGCCTTTTGGCCTGTGCAATGCCCCAGCGACGTTCCCGCGGAACCAGTGTGTGTTGTATCTGAACGATCTGCTGGTTCATGACGAACCTCCAGACGGTGCTGGCCTGCATCTGCCGTGCTGGCCTGAGGCTCAACCCCTGCAAGTGCGAGCTCCTGCGGTGGGAGGTGACCTTCCTGGGACATGTTGTTGGACCGAGAGGGGTGGCTACGGACCCAAGTAAGGTCGCCGCAGTGAGGGGCTGGCCGACTCCACGCACCGTCGCGGAGCTCCGCAGCTTTCTGGGGTTGGCCTCGTACTACCGGAGGTTCGTCCGGGACTTTGCCAGCATCGCTGCCCCGCTGCACCGCCTCACCGACAAGGGCCGCCGTTTTGACTGGGACTCGGGCTGTGAGACTGCCTTCGGCCGGTTGCGTGAAGCTCTGGTGGGGGCCCCCGTGCTGGCCTACCCCGACCCGCGGTTGCCGTATGTTCTCGACACCGACGCGAGTGACTCGGGGGTGGGTGCGGTGTTGGCGCAGGAGGGGCCGGATGGGGAGCGCATAGTGGCCTACTATAGTCGGGCTTTGACTAGGCCTGAGCGGAACTACTGCGTGACCCGTCGCGAGCTGCTGGCGGTGATGGCGGCGGTCCACCACTTCAGGCCGTACCTGTTCGGGACCCGGTTCCGGTTGAGGACCGACCATGCGTCCCTCACCTGGCTGCTCCACTTTAAGGAGCCAGAGGGGCAGATGGTGCGATGGATAGAGATCCTGCAGGAGTACGACTTCACTGTCGTGCACCGTGCGGGGTCTCGCCATCTCAATGCCGACGCTCTCTCGCGGCGCCCCTGCGAGGCTGCGGACTGCCACCACTGCGCCCGGCGGGAGCAGCGTGAGGAGGCTGTCCGCACCGTGGCGGGGGTGAGCACCGCGGCCACGGCCCGGGAGGGGCCGCTGGGGGTGGGCCTGCCAGACCTGGCGCAGCGTCAGGCAGCTGATCCTGACGTGGGGCCGGTGCTCCGCTGGAGGGCAGCAGGAGTGCGGCCTACGCGAGAGGAGCTCGCCCCGCACCCAAAGTCCGTCAAGGCCCTCTGCGCCCTGTGGTAGGCCTTGGAGGTAAAGGACGGGGTGCTGCGGCGGGGGTGGCGGGTACCCTCGAGTGGCGAGGTACGGTGGCAGCTGGTGGTGCCTCGGTCACTCCACGGGGCGGTGCTCCGAGCGGTGCACGGCCAGCCGGGCGTGGGGCACTTCAGCGGTAAAAAAACCCTGCAGCGTCTCCGAGGCCATTTTTATTGGGGTCTTTGCCACCGGGACGTGCAGCGGTACTGTCGAACGTGTGTGGTGTGCGTGGCGCAGAAGGGTCCCCCCGAGCGCTCTCGGGCCCCCCTCCAACAACACCAGGTGGGGGCTCCTATGGAGCGGGTGGGGGTGGACGTTTTGGGGCCGTTTCGGCGCACCGAGGCCGGGAACCGCTACGTCTCGGTGGCGGTTCCCGGATTATTTTACGAAGTGGCCGGAGGCCTACGCCCTCCCGGACCAGAGTGCCCCCACGGTGGCCGATGCACTGCTGGAGGGGATGTTTGCCAGGCTGGGGGTGCCGGAGGAGTTACACAGTGACCAGGGGCGTAACTTCGAGTCCCAGGTCTTCGCCAGAGTGTGCCAGCGCCTGGGGATCACTAAGACGCAGACCACACCGCTGCATCCCCAGAGCGACAGGTTGGTGGAGCGGTTTAATCGGACGCTCGCCACCCAGCTGGCCACCCTGGTGTCCCGGCACCAACGGGACTGGGACCACCACCTCCCCTTTGCGCTCTGGGTGTACAGGACCACGGTCCAGGAATCCACCGGGTGCACCCCGGCCTCGCTCATGCTGGGCCGGGAAATGCGAACACCGGTGGACCTGGTCTTCGGCCCGCCGCCCGGAGACGGGTCGGCACCGCCGGCTGGACCGGACTACGAGTGGGACCTGCGGCAGCGGATGCAGCGGGTGCACAGCTTTGCACGGACCCACCTGACACAGGCGGGGGTCCGGCAGAAGCAGTACTACGACCTGCGCTGCAGGGGGCCTGCCTTCCAGCCCGGGGACTCGGTTTGGGTGTACAATCCGCGCTGCCGCAAAGGCCTCAGCCCTAAGCTGGCGCCATCGTGGGAGGGGCCCGCTGAGGTACTCGGGGTGGTGGGCGAGGTCTGCTACCGTGTCCGGTTGCGAACACGGGGGAGAGTGGTGGTCCTGCACCGAGACCGCCTGGCCCCCTACCGGGCCCGGGAGGAGGAGCCGTGTGGGGAGGCTCTAGAGGAGCAGCCGGGGCTGGAGCCGGCCGATAGTGGGGCGTCCGTGGGTCGCCAGCCGTCACCGCGGCGCAGCGGCCGCTCACGCAGGGTTCCGCAGCAGTTGGCCGAATACGAGTACAGCCTGAGGGGGGTGTTCGACGTCGGCGAGACGCCAGACGCTTCAGGTGGGGGCAGTGTAACGCCCTCGCCTGGTGGTGAGGAGGAAGTGCCCCTAGGCGCTCGTAGTACCGCTGGGCATGCTGGGAGTGGTAGCCGGGGAGAGTCTGAGGGTCAGCACGATGACCAGCGGCTGACCCTACCTGTGTAAATAATGTCCTAGTAATTCTAGTGCCCTGTGTAGTCCTGTAAAAGTATAGTGTGTTGTTAGGTAATTACCACCCTAAATATGTGTACGTGTTCCGTCAGTCTCCTCATGTGTGTGTAGATCCTGTGTTTGGTTTTTTTGTTGTTGTTAAATAAAGCTAGTGCTTGGTTAATCGCGTCTCCACTGTTCTTTAGTTCTGAAAAGAACCTGCAAACGCTACAATATACAAACTCCACACAGATAATACCCCAGGAATTGAACCTAGAGCCCACTACGAGGCAACAATGCTTACCACCGTGCCACCCAAATATATAAACGTAAGAAATTTATACTGGAGACATTAGTGTAGGTTCTTACAGTCCACACAGTATACTTAAAAAGACATAAATAATATTCTTGAATAATCTACGCCTGTATTTATGCTGTTTTCCCCCATGCAGATCTCAAAGAAGTTAAAAATTCAAAATTAATGATGCAAAATCACAAAAAGTTGTAAATGTATTTTGGTCCAGCAACGTCTAACATTAAAAAACGATGTTACCTAAAAACTGGAAAGAGTTTTTAAAGCAACTTTTTTTCATTCTAAACCTTAAATTCGGGTGTTTAAACACAAGGTTGTATAACATAGATTTCATGTGATGAAAATCGGTCATATTTAGCTCGTACATCAGTAGTTATTTTATCTGTCGTGTGCGCTTTTCCATTACAAAAGCACGTGTGACAAGTAAATGTGTACCTCCAGTACAATTCCGACTGCTGTGTTGACTCGTTTCCGGCATGTGAAACAAGGTTTGAGCCCAAACCACTTCATTGTCTGAACAAGCGCCGTCTGATCTTTAAACTGCGTATCCGCACAAGAAGTTACATGCACTTCCACAGCTACCACTCATGGTCCTAACAGCGCGTTTTCTGCCTGAATGTTTCACAAGTCTATGACTGATCTAAGAAGATCTCAGTAGGTCAAAATGTAACACACAGAAAATTGTCAATGTGTTTTCCTTATATCTTAATTTGTTGTAACATTGGGTAACAAGCTAAAGTAATAATAATAATAATAATAATAATAATAATAATAATAATAATAATAATTGATGCTATTTCCCAAAATATATCCTTTAAAGTATCCCTTTTATGTATATAATGTTAAAACACAGCATTACAAAATTAAAGACAAAACAATCATCTAAACGTGTAGCTTTTCCTGTTTATACCGTTGATATATTTGCACATCTACAGCGAGGAGAGCTTAATATCTGGAAAATATGTAATGTCCTTTTAATGTGATTTTACGGTAACACGTCCTCAAAAAGCGACAAAAGCTGGGCGCAAACGTTGCTCGAAGCTCCACCTTTCCCTTGGAAAGGTTGTGTCAGTCGTGATGACATCAGTGCGGGGAGGAGGTTGCGCCATTTTGAAAGTGGAAGGAGAGAGGGGAGGTAGATTAGAGAGAGTAAGTGAGAGAGGGAAAGAGAGAGAGCGGCAGGGGCAGGCAGGAAGGCGGCCGAGTGCCTAGCTTGACGATCCACCACCATCCTCATCGACAAGCAGCTTGCACACAGCACAGACCGGCAAGATTAGAAACCTCAGGCCCCCAGTCGAGCACCAGAGAGCCGCACACTCACCATGGCAGGTAACAGTATGTGGGAAAATAGAAGTACTCAAGGCGTCCGCTCCTCTTTTTTTTTTCCTGTGTACGATTTTGAGACCGAAAAGCCAATTCATCACGCTGAACCCTGCTCATTTCCTTAAATCACCCCTCCTTCTCTGTTTCCCACTGTTCCATCGATCAGTCTTTCCCCATGTTGCATGCACGTCAAGCAAAGTAGAGAAATCGTGGGCTGGTGCATGTTTTTGTCTTGTATGTGTATTTATATCTGTCGGGTTGAGATCATAACTTAATGCGTTACTGGAATGCATGTCTGTGTGTGGTTGAGAATTGCATCCGCTCCATTACTGTGATCCTTTGCTCCGTAAAGTTTTTGCGTTCCATTTTAGGATTGACTGGCGATTTTTATATTCTTGCGGGGAAAAAAATGTAATTGTCGTTGTCGTTTATATTAGACACTGGGAAATTGTTCATGATCAGCAATATCAAGTTTTTACACAGGGCGGTCATGCCCATATCCCGGTATTGAAATGCTTATTTCAATGTTGCTGTGTGTACTATGTAAAGATGCAAGTAAAAGGGTGGATATGACTGTCGAAATGAAAATATCCACACAGGCATGGAAGGATGAAAGGACGTGTGTTAGTATTTAGAGGGACTTCCTTGATAGCACACTTATGACGCGAGTGATGGAGGCACCTTGCGCCTCGTTTATGAATTTGAGATGGCGATTTCTATTTCGCCCCCATGTGTCTTTCTGAACGTTTCCCCCCAAAAACTCATGGTGTACTGGCTACGTTTGAACTAGTAACAGGATCTAGAACCGTTAATTCGTGTATGGATATATATATATAGTACAACACCTAGTTTCAGGGAAAAGGGAAAATATTTTCTTATTTAAGTTAAAAAGCAAAACATGACGACTTTGCGTAGTCTGTCCATCCCCTAAGCGTTAAAACTGGCAGGCGTATCCTTGCGCTCTCCTAAGTCTCTGAATAGGTCTATTATGTAATGTAACTACAGTGCATTTCTGGCTGCATGTATAATCAGTTTTTTTAAGCGTATTTATAGCCTGCGGTGATTTAATACTTATTTGTTTTGCAGATGCAGGGGTTGAGGTAGTTGTAGAGACACTTGTGGGTTTTTATCATATGGAACTGGGATTGTAAGTTAGTCACTGACAACAGCATTCCCACCGTATTCCAGTATATCTCACACTAACCGTGCATTCTGTCTTTATTGTAGTAGCAATAGTATTAATATTTTCTTTAACAAGCATTAATGAAACGTTAGCCTTCTGCCACAATTATTTTTAATGCCAAGTCCAAAATTGAGTGCTGATTAAAAGCTGGATTTGTCACTTTTCGGTTATGCATTTATATAGACTTGCACTGTGTATGATGTACAAAACAAGCTCAACCCATGTGTAATACACTGAATTAAAAAAATAGATATAAAAATCATGAACTAAAACCCAGATGAGTGAGTTATGTTTTTTAGTTAGTATTGGGTATGATCTCCCTGAGGCCTGGCTTTCACTCTTTTGGTAGACTGTGAGATGCCCTGCCACTCTTATTGTGCAGCTGTGGCAAGCTGGGAGAGTTGGCAGCATTGGCAACATGGTCCCACTGATGTTCCGAAGGACTTAAAAAACACTGGCCATGGCAAGACCTCGAAATTTGCTTGCAGTCATGTCGCTGTAATCTTTGCACTTTGTGGTCTCGCATTGTCCTGCTGACAAATCTGTGCTTTTTGATTGGCCTGAAAAAACAGGGGGAAAAGTGTCAGCACAAGGGCTTTGTTAGTGTCGCCAAGCTGTAAGGTTGCCCACAATCTGCCCCAAAAGTGTTCTTGTGTTCAAGTAGATTCCTTCCCACATCCTCGCATTTTCACTGCCTTGCCAGTAATCTTGAACAAAGCAACAAGCGGTGTAACACTCATCATGGCACCTTCCTGTACGATTTCTTCCTTCAGGTCTGTCAAGTTCAAAATGGCATTCCTTGGTGCCATTTTGCACTGTTCACCACACCACCACCTCAGACGTTCTTTGGCCCACAGAAAATGACAACTTCACCTTTCAATGCGATACCCCTGAACGCCCTCTGAGCATTCAGGTCATTTTCATGTAGACTGCAAGCTAGAGCCGTCCTGCTGATGCGTGCCTTGTTTCTTCCTGGAATTTCTTGTACTATAGCTACAGCAGTCTGAAAACGATTACGCAGATGGATCAGATGGATGTGACGGTCCTGAGCCGTTGCGGTGACCCTCTGCCTTCCAGGATGTGGCCTGTTACTGGTGAGCCAGTTTCCTGGTTTCTCTGAATTAGTCTGCTGATTGGTGAAGCAGAACATCTCATTCTCTGGGCAACTGCTGTCACAGACAGGCCACCTTCAGTCATGCAAGTAGCAATTAAGCGATCTTCATTACTCACAAACTGGGCATGGATGTACTGTCCTTATATTAATTAAAATAATCTTTGTGAATGGTTGTTTATGCAGGTTCTCAATTAGTTCATTTTGGCAACTTAAGTACAATTTAAATACCAAACTCGGCACCTGGTATTTTTTTAAATTGCATGACCTGAACAGGTTGTTTTTCCCATGAAACAGTAAATAATCAACAAACCTGTCTGCTCACTATTAAGAATTTAAATAACCCTATGCGCCCAATGAGGTAGTGATGTAAAACCTAGACTTGATGTTATAGTCTATTAGCACCTATTTTCAGAACTTAGAAATGGAGAGATTTTCTGATCTTGACCACTTTTCAAGACACGCCATTCAGTAATGAACAATTTTTAAAAACAAATTATTTTTTATTTGTAATCTCAATTATCTTATTTTAATGATAAAGTCTTAAAAGAAGAACTGCAGGTCAGTAGATGTACTGTTAACTTTGGTATGGAGAAGATCCACTGTCTGACAGGTTTAATTTGACATAGCACTCATACTACTAGATTGGGGTATAAAACATCTCCTTGCTTCTGGGGACAGGAAGGCCATTTTTGAAGACCCTTATTTGACATCCACTGATGTAGAATATTGGTATGCCTGTCAGAAACTTTGCCACTCACTTCTGTAAGTGTTCAGCATGGAATGGTTCCCATATTATGTACTGTAGTATTTGCCGCGTATTGCAAGATGGGTCGGTAGTTTGGAGCTTTTAGGGCCACAGATGTGGAGAATACAATCTCATGTTGCTGTATAACACTAATGTATCTGCCTTCCCGGTTGTCTGGAATCTCATCCCTTGCTGAGGGGTACTCAGAGTAGCTCAGTGGTCCAATATTTACGACAGAACCAATTAGTAGGAAGTTGGTGATCATGTCCCGGAATTACTGCTGCTTTACTGTGTGTCACTGTGAGAAAGCTATTGAACCTCCTTGTGTTTCGTTTGTTGAATGAGGCTTAAAATCAAGTTCCTGTTGTGAATGTGGTGGTAGTTGTTGATCCATTGTTGAATGGTCCCCCTTCCTTGGTCAGAAAACCTTGGGATAAAATAATCTGCTTTATAAAATTACTGCACTGGGCCCACCTCAACCAAGAAGCTAAGCAGGTGTGAGCCTGGTCAGTACCTGGATGGGAGACCTCCTGGGAAAAACTAAGGTTGCTGCTGGAAGAGGTGTTAGTGGGGCCAGCAGGGGGCGCTCACCCTGCGGTCCATGTGGGTCCTAATGCCCCAGTATAGTGACGGGGACACTATACTGTAAACAGGCGCCGTCCTTCGGATGAGACGTAAAACCGAGGTCCTGACTCTCTGTGGTCATTAAAAATCCCAGGGCGCTTCTCGAAAAGAGTAGGGGTGTAACCCCGGTGTCCTGGCCAAATTTCCCCCCTGGCCTTTACCCCATCATGGCCTCCTAATAATCCCCCTCTATGAATTGGCTACATTACTCTGCTCTCCTCCCCACTGATAGCTGATGTGTGGTGAGCGTTCTGGCGCACTATGGCTGCCGTCGCATCATCCAGGTGGATGCTGCACATTGGTGGTGGCGGAAGGGAGTCCCCATTACCTGTAAAGCGCTTTGAGTGGAGTGTCCAGAAAAGCGCTATATAAGTGTAAGCAATTATTATTATTATTATTATTATTATTATTATTGATCCAATGGTTTGGATGGAACTTTGTATTGCAACACCTGAGGTAATGTTGCAGAAAGCCAGGGGTCCTGATGCCTTAGTGGGAGTGTATTATACTGGATGCAATATATGTATATATGTTTCGTACTGAGGACCAAACCCAATAACAATAGAAAAACTCAGGTCTATTTTTCTCTTCCGTCTCCTGCTCCCTTCACCTGACATACTTTCCCATCTTGACCTGATCAAATGTTATTCTCCCATTGGAAAAACATCTTGTCTTTGTTAATCCCATCAGTAAATTTCAGGTAAGATTAATACTGAGATGGTTCACTTTTTAGACCACTAATCTCACATCTGGTCCTGCATGGAAATGTAATTTTTGTAATGTGGTCGTAATAATTCTGTTTTAAAACTGGTTATTTACAGGGCACATTTTGTCTTTTTTTCTTCTCTGATACTGACATTCAACAAGACCCAGCTTGGTGAAATCTGGGTTGTCAGGTAATGGAATCACAGACACCCAAGTGGACCCTGGCGGCCTTTTGTCACTTGTAACCCTTCTTGATGTATTTAGACTCACAATCACAGAGAAGCATTTTTGCAAACTGCAAGTTTTTCCAACACCTTTAAAGCAGAAGTACAAATACATTTAGTGCTTTTTTTATTTTCTGTGTAGGAGTGTTTTCAGGAAATTGTGAATGTGAAGACTATGGTCAAGAACCTCAGCTTTTATAATTTTACCTTGTGCTGAAATAGATCTGCCTTTACATGGCTGTTGAACAAGTTATTTTAATGTATTCTTATTCTTAAAGCATTCTGGTTATGTGTTTGATGAGATAGATGCAATGATATGCATTTTAAAATCCCAATACAGCCACCCACGACTGTTGCTGAAAAGTCAGCTATTGTAAGTACTGGTTGTCCATTCAGTCCTGCTGATTTCTAGGGTCGTAGTATTAGCAAATACTTGGCTAAATATAAGACCCAATATAGTAATTTTGTTTTCATATCGGTCTGTATCAAAGTCTGAATACTGTGTTTTGAAATATTTGCAGGGCGTGTGCATAATTATATCACAAAGTTGAGATATACCCTTGCTTTTGAAAAGTGAGGGCGTAAAGCACATTTGTCTTGATTATTGTAGCCATAATCAACAATATAAAGTCAAATAAATTGTAGGGTTAATATTTTAGAAAAACTATAATTTTTAATGCTTGGAGCTTTAGCAAGCATGAGCTGGCATATATAATTGCCCTGTTGACTGCATACAGCTTTAAGTTTAATTTTGAGCTCAGTGGTGTTTCATAGGTCTTAAAAGTTGCTCTTACTTTAGATCCCTAATGAATACAGTCTGTCCAAATGCTTGTATGGGATATCTGTGGATATATTTTAACAGTGTAAGTCTAGATAAGGGCTAATGGTGTTCCTTATAAATCAGAATGCAAGATATATTGATATGATTTACTCAATGTGTTGGTGACTTTTATGGGGCTACATGTGGGGCCAACTAAATGTCCAAGGGTCTCTCATCCTCGTGGGTGCTCTCCTGTCAAGTATGACTGATTTATACTGTTTCTGCCTCCACTAGTACAATATCTTTAAGTGTATTGCTCAGAACTTTGAAAATTATAGCTGTTCTAATATAAATCTATTATAAGCATTATTTCTGTTAAAAACCTTGACTGCTTTCATTTTCTGAAGGCCATGAGCAAGAATTTCACACCCTACCGTAATCTGGTAAAAACATGTAGTTTCCTTTGAGCTGTGAAACTAAAACATGCAGCAGTAAGTTGGTAGATGAATTGCTGTGAATGTCCTAACAAATGTATGCAATATTACTTGCAACACTTGCCCGTAGTGCTTTGTCACTTGGTTAAGAATAAGAAGTTTAGCCCCGATCCAGAGAAATGTCCTTGCAGCCACATTTTGTGTTCTCATTGCTTACATAATGCGTGCTGTCCTCCTATAGTATATGCATCCTGTCCCTTTTATTGTTAATCTTTTCCATCATAAATTGTTTTTTGTTTAGTTTTTCACATAGCCCAGTGTAGTGCTAAACATGTTCTTTGATTTTGTGCTGACATCGCATGGAGTTGCCACTGTGATTAAATGTTCCAAGAAAAATGGGCAAAAAAGACCCAGCAATTGGAGTATTATGCACACGGCATTGTGTTCTCATTGGGCTTCTTCAATGTGGAGCGACTTTAATTTTGTTTTCCCCAGGCACTTACTGGGTGTTGTGCTTTGCTAGGCCACGAGTAATAACACGTATTGCAGGATATGCAAAATGTGGAATACAGGACACCCTTGTCTTTCCTATTTCTGATGATTGTTAGATTCTAGCTAGAAATTGTGAGATGCAGCAGGACTGAGCATAATAAGAATGTGGCTGAAAGATATCTGAATTAAACATCATGGAGGCCTTTCATGCAGATCAAGCATATATTCATTGAGTAATACAGCATTAGGTTGGTTATATGGTCATAAACCGATAAAATGAATGCAATGTATAAAGCTGTGCCTTTCATCGGTACCATCATGACTGTATCTGTTGGATTTTGACAATGAGCCATCTCGTAGGAAGTTAGAAGTTAGACTTTTTGCCCATTTCCATTTTGATCCTGTCTAATGCAGTGCTCGATAACACATGGTTATCTTTCCATTATGAACACAAAGCAGTCTGCCTTGAAAATATTGTGGACGCATTTCAATTCACATTACATTTTCCGAATATAGTTAATATTATAAAATCACTTTGCGCTCTCTGTGCCTGGGGTGATGACCTCCCTATTTATACTGCTTCATAGTATTAGGCCAACCTTGAACATCTTCTGCCTGTAATTGTGAATAGTATTGCAGTATATACATTTGTTTCTCTTTACACAGATCTATTTTTAGTGCTGCTGCTTATCACTGCTGTCTTGAAGAAAAGGGAATGTTTTATGTGTTCTTGGGCATGTTTCTCCTGGAAAGGGATTTTTGAGTTGAAGTCGCCCAAAAAGCAAAGCTTGTTTAGTGGCACAAGCTTTCAAGGGGCTCACTCAGAAAGGTTGACCCTCATAGCCTGTACATTTAGTCAAGCATTAGGCAGTTGTAAGTGAAATTCCCCAAGTGGTGATGAACATTGACCGAGATTTGGCATTGTGTGACAGGCTTGAGTTGACCATTGGATCTCCAACTTGCCACTTAACAGTGGAAATGTCAAAGAACAGTTTTTTCTTTGGTGGTACTACATGCCAAGTTGATTAGCTGTTGCAATTATGTTTTTGGGAAGCCAAAGCTTAAAACTAGGGATTCTAAATAATAAAATTTCTGTTAATTCGCCACTGTTGTGTAAATGTTCCTTCCCTCACTCCAAACTTGTGTTCTCTAACAAGGTCTAGTATTGCCAATATTGGTGAATATCCAGTAAGGGGGAGGGGGGGGATTCTAAGCTACATTCACTGACTTGTGTGTGGTTCAAAAATTGATTTGTGTCTGGAACTGCAGAAGTACCTTGGTTCTGAGCACTGGACCCCAGAAATGCAATCAGAGTGATTTTAATGGGATAGGCACATAATTATAGCATTACAAAATGAAATGTTAAGAGTTAAAAAAAGTTCTAGGTAATGAACAATTTTCGAATAAACACATTATCAAGCACATTTATTGGAATATCTTTGCTGTTTATCATAGTAATCTTTTTTAAAAAAATCTTAATGCATTAAATATTTCTTTTTTGCTTTTTCCTTACCCCATCAGAATTTAGCTCAGTCACTCACTATTTGAACTGGAGATATCTTATTAAAGGGCATAACGCTAGTGGATCACGTGCTATGCAGATTGTGAGTACAGTGTGCCAAGGTCACATGGTTTATGCACCATGTATCCAGCAATGTCAGCATAGGCTGCTTCAGGCTATAACTGAAAACTTTGTAAGGCTACCTGGCACTGTTGTAATCTGGCTTTGCACACAGCTGTGCGATGTTGCTAACCGAAGAAAGGCTGCTGTGTGCAGTAATTGAAAAGGGGCGGGTTGCTGTTGAAACTGACTGTGTGACTGTTGCTTTCCAGGAGCCGGAGGTGGGGGGAATGACGTGCAGTGGTGCTTCTCTCAGGTTAAAGGTGCCATAGACGACGATGTGGCTGAAGGTAAGACAGCTTGTCCTGCTCTTCTAACCTGTCAAGCCTTAACTTGTGGGTTTTCTCGTGTTTTGCGTTTAAGTTTTATACTTCTTTTCTTTGGCTTGTCTTGTTGTATATGGAGTTGGCTGTCTGGCCTATATTCATCATCCTACAGCTTAATTCTGTACTTTTATATGTAGACTTATTTTTTTTGTACTTAATGCTTGTTGCATTTGTTTATACCACTGACCTAGTAAATAACTTCTTTAGTCAAGGGTTGATTCTTTCTTTCTTTGAAGCATTATGCGAAAGCTTTTAGGTTAGAAAAAACCTTGTTCTCTCTCATTTTGCAAAACTCTAAAGCCAAGCTTTCTGTTCCATTTCTGTAATTTCATTTAAAAAGGAGAAGGAAGACTTAGATGGCTTTGTCAGTTGTTGTTTTTAGTTCTGATTGAAATAGTGAAACATTGCTCTGAAATGGGCTTGAAGGCTTCCCCAAAGCCCTGCTTTGCAACCATTTTAGGGCAAACAAGGAGAATCTAAAAAGTCTAACACCTATTAACCCTTATGGAATGTTGAACAGGTCATTTGGTATAAAATTGCTTAAAATATTACTTGTCTTATGCTGCAAGCACAACAATATATGCAGATTTAAAAACGGAAAAGGTGAATGTACTGAGCAAAACCTCCTGTGCTGTTTATTTAATAGTCTTGGCTGTCATAAATGAGTCCCATTTAGCAGGAAAAAATGATCCCCTTTTGATGTTTGTTTTAGTCTTTTATCATAGCACTTAAATCTGAGAATACAGACTGGGTCTGTGAAATTTCTGGGGAGACACCATGTCTGTTTTTTTAAACAGATTTAATACAATTTGATTTATGTCTGGATTAAATAAAAACTTTGACCACCCACTAGTTTCACATTCCAAAGGAGTATAGTACTGTGGATGTAGGTTAAATGGCTTTTCTTGACAGTACTGTAAAGATCGGCATTTTCTATTGCCCTTTTATGGTGGATCTTTGGAAAATAATTAAAATACAGTATCAAAAACTTAAGAAGACTTACTGCTCCTAACTTTAGAAAAGGAACAAATCCATTCAGTCTGTATCTCCAGTTCTTCAAAGTTTCAATACCTGAAGGTTTTATAGGCATCTTTCCTCCAATACAAGACTACCATTGGTATGCATCTTGTGCTTAGAGTTTTCAGTAACACTGCGCAGAAGGACTGTGCATTTTATTAGTGTTAACATAGTGTTATTTTTCTGCTTAATTATAGTTCATGTAGATTTCTACTTACACAGCAGGAAAAGCCATGTCTTTTAGGGTGAATGCCTATTATGATTCCCTGTATATTTGGACTTGGGGGGGGGGCAGTCATGTAGAAAGTTTATAAATTGCAATTAATGCTCTGGACCCCCGAGTGCAATCTTCTGGCAGAGATAAAGACCAAAAAGAGGTGCATGGTAGAAAGGAATTTTGGGAAGATATACTTGCTTATCACTACTAAATATTTCACATGTGTGATTTCTGTAACAGAAATGGATAACAGCTCCTTAGAGTTGTGGCTATTATGGTCATGTGTTAAGTTCCAAATTAGACATTAAAACTCTAAAAGAAACCTCTCAGAATGTATTATGAAAGCAAAAAAGAATCTTTTGTGTTTAACTTGCTTAATTGAAGTTATGACTGCAGTATATTGTGTTCTCTATGGGAGTATAGACTAGCCCCCAGCCTATAAAGCAGCGTGTTATACTTATGTACAGCAGAGTCTTTATGTGCGTATAATGGGTTTAAATATTTAGAATTTAGGTATTGAAGGGTAGTCACAAAAAATGTGACAAAAATACAGCTGAAAGAATATTAGCAGAATCCTGGAAGAATTGATGGGATGCCCCACCATTCTTCCTGAGCAGCTCCAGCAAGCTGGTAGAGGTTGGCTGGTCATGCTTGGCTGGTGCTGATGACCCTGGCATAGTGGTCCAATAGATGTTCTACTGGACTCCAGTCAGGAGAAGAATCTGACCATGACATGGCACAAGAAATGAATGCCAAAGTCTTATCAATCATAACACTGTGTGGTCTTGCATTTTTCTGCTGGAAGATCCACACATCCAGTTGACTAGGAGGAAAGGATAAATAATCTCTGAGCGGTACGGTTGTCCTCAGTCTGGGTCCAAGGCATTCTTTTGTTGAAAATCTCCTCCAGTATCAAGCTTTCATCACCCAGCAAGTTGGTTTAAATAATGCAAGTCACCACAGTCTATCGGGGGGGCAAAACAGTGCTCATCAGTGAATAAAGCATTCCACTATTGTCTCCTGCCACCACAGTTTTCTAGGTTCACTGAAGGTGGCGATGCAACCAGGCTAGCTTCATTATCCAAGAGGCATGATTCGTTGTTCTTGCGTTAATTAAAATATTCCGTGGAATGGCTGTTTGTACAAATGTTTTATCCACAAATGTTGTCTCTTTTTAACTCGACTCAAATACTAAGCCCTGAGCACTTAGCTATTTCTGAAATTACATAACTGGAGCTCAGTTTTTTTAAACTGATTTAAAACTTAGGCCGTCTTGTTTTTATTGTGTCTCGGTGTTTTTGTTTGGCAGACACTGTTATCCTATCCTCAGTAACTTAAATAATTGGAAAAAGAAATTCAATACACACATGCTGTAATATACTGCCCATTAAAAGAAACATAACTCTACTTATGCAAGTATGCTGTTAAGAAGAATAAACTCTATGTATTTCTGATATTAAATGCTGGATGTTAATTTGTGAGAATTGATTGGGCACAGGTGATGAGATTGATCCAAGAAGGAAACGCCAGTTTATCAAAAACTCTTTGTGCCATTGCCTTTTTGGAGGAATGGGAACATGTGAAGATGTTCCAGCTAATGATGGTCTGACTAAGAGTGTCTCATCACTAAAGAGCTCCATTTGTAGTGATTAAAGGGAACCTGCAAAACACTGCATCAGTCAACTCTAGGGACCTCATTGAATGCCCTAGCTTTGCAAGAACACATTCTCAAGCTGCTTAGGTATAGTAATGGCTTTTTTGTGAGCTGAGAATTTGACGGTTATGGTGTGGATTCCCTATTTCCAAGACTTGAACCCCGTTAAACATTTATATAATGAATATGGATGATGTATGACGTCTAGGGTTCAGATACCTGTGAACAGGTAGATGCTTGTTGAGGCTCTCTGAGACAAATGACAATACATTGAAACAATGTTTTCAATGGAAGTACTACATTTAACTGTTAATTTTATCTATATCATATTTGTTCAATAAAATGTAAGTGTACCTGTCTGATGGCCGAATTAAACTGTTGCATTTATAACTTTTTAAATTAAATCTTCCTAGAAACAAAACATTACAATTTATTATCGGTGCTATTTCAACGTAAATAGGTGTTAATTGGCTTGGTCAGGATTGGGAAAAAAAACCCTGTCACGCTACACTGGCATCAACATTCTGCAGAAGAGCCCAGGCAGTGAAAAAAGCTCTAGTGTCTGTTCTACCAGATAGGTACACCCTCTATGTGGATGAGTAGACAAGAACTAAAAATTTAATTTAACCTGTACATGTTTCTGAAAAAAACATGACAAATAGGCAGAATAGCTGTTGAAAATTCCAGATTTTTGTAATTATTTACATTGACCACCAATGAGACAAAGAAATAGGCAGACAAAGTGGATACCCCAATGCTTTTGCTGAGAGTGTAAAACTGAGGCCCACTACAGTGCCTTGCGAAAGTATTCGGCCCCCTTGAACTTTTCAACCTTTTGCCACATTTCAGGCTTCAAACATAAAGATATAAATTTTTTATTTTATGTGAAGAATCACCAACAAGTGGGACACAATTGTGAAGTGGAACGAAATCTATTGGATTTTTGAAACTTTTTTAACTAATAAAAAAATGAAAAGTGGGGCGTGCAAAATTATTCGGCCCCTTTACTTTCAGTGCAGCAAACTCACTCCAGAAGTTCAGCGAGGATCTCTGAATGATCCAATGTTGTCCTAAATGACTGATGGTGATAAATAGAATCCACCTGTGTGTAATCAAGTCTCTGTATAAATGCACCTGCTCTGTGATAGTCTCAAGGTTCTGTTGAAAGCGCAGAGAGCATCATGAAGACTAAGGAACACACCAGGCAGGTCCGTAATACTGTTGTGGAGAAGTTTAAAGCCGGATTTGGATACAAAAAGATTTCCCAAGCTTCAAACATCCCAAGAAGCACTGTGCAAGCGATCATCTTGAAATGGAAGGAGTATCAGACCACTGCAAATCTACCAAGACCTGGCCGTCCCTCTAAACTTTCAGCTCAGACAAGGAGAAGACTGATCAGAGATGCAGCCAAGAGGCCCATGATCACTCTGGATGAACTGCAGAGAACTACAGCTGAGGTGGGAGAGTCTGTCCATAGGACAACAATCAGTCTTACACTGCACAAATCTGGCCTTTATGGAAGAGTGGCAAGAAGAAAGCCATTTCTCAAAGATATCCATAAAAAGTCTCGTCTTAAGTTTGCCACAAGCCACCTGGGAGACACCCCAAACATGTGGAAGAAGGTGCTCTGGTCAGATGAAACCAAAATCGAACTTTTTGGCCACAATGCAAAACGATATGTTTGGCGTAAAAGTAACACAGCTCATCACCCTCAACACACCATCCCCACTGTCAAACATGGTGGTGGCAGCATCATGGTTTGGGCCTGCTTTTCTTCAGCAGGGACAGGGAAGATGGTTAAAATTGAGGGGAAGATGGATGCAGCCAAATACAGGACCATTCTGGATGAAAACCTGTTGGAGTCTGCAAAAGACCTGAAACTGGGACGGAGATTTATCTTCCAACAAGACAATGATCCCAAACATACAGCAAAATCTACAAAGGAATGGTTCACAAATAAACGTATCCAGGTGTTTGAATGGCCAAGTCAAAGTCCAGACCTGAATCCAATCGAGAATCTGTGGAAAGAGCTGAAAACTGCTGTTCACAAACGCTCTCCATCCAACCTCACTGAGCTCGAGCTGTTTTGCAAGGAAGAATGGGCAAGAATTTCAGTCTCTCAATGTGCAAAACTGATAGAGACATACCCCAAGCGACTTGCAGCTGTAATCGCAGCAAAAGGTGGCTCTACAAAGTATTAACGCAAGGGGGCCGAATAATTTTGCACGCCCCACTTTTCATTTTTTTATTAGTTAAAAAAGTTTCAAAAATCCAATAGATTTCGTTCCACTTCACAATTGTGTCCCACTTGTTGGTGATTCTTCACTTAAAATAAAAAATTTATATCTTTATGTTTGAAGCCTGAAATGTGGCAAAAGGTTGAAAAGTTCAAGGGGGCCGAATACTTTCGCAAGGCACTGTACATCCTCCACTATGAAAAATGTAGGGATCTGGTAGATCAATGTTCCCTCTGACTGGAATACAAAATGGGTCTGTGTTTTGTTTTGAGAGAAAGAGTGAGAGGCTATAGTAGGTGGTGAGTTCTGTACCAAGACCAGAGAAACTTCGGGTCTATTTTTTTTCAGTAACACCATGCAAACACCACTGCCTGCACTTGCATATTGTGTAAACTACAAAATACACTGTCCCTCACAACAAACCTAGATAGATCCTAGTAATTCTAAAGTTAGAAATTCTCATCAGCATTTGCTTTACACCTTGAGAATTGACTACATAGGACTGAACTAAGGTACAAAGGAGGTTTGAACTTAGTTTATAAATTTGATCTAAAATGTGAAGGGAAAACAGTAGTAAGTAATTAACTGTGGTGAACAGTGTAGAGCAGTGGTTCTCAAACTATGGTGGTACGCCATATGACCCTGGAACTTTGTTGTGAAAATCGGGACGGGTTTTCATATTTGTTATTTTAATACGTGTCAAATATGCAGCCTACGTACTACGATACAGTGCGCACTAAAACTTTAGTGGACAAAAGAGCTACAATGTAATTCTTTACCATTCTATAGGAATGCGTGCTACGAGCGAAAGTGACCAATTGTATTTAAAAAATATTATCTCCAGCAGGTAGGAGAATGTGTGTGATTTTGGAACACTGTCAATCTTGTAAGCACAGGAAAGCATAGAAATATGTGCTACAAACGTTGGGGAATCTTGTGAGCACAGGAAAGCATGATAGATAACAGAAAAATATTTAATAACTGTTCTAGGTTAATTTTAGAAAAATACACAGAGCGTCTCTGTGTTTCGCTCCCATGCGCATGAAATAAAAACTTTTTGACTCCTGAAACGGAAATGGGGAAAAATGCAAGCTTGCGGATTGCTAAAGCAGGTAAGCCCACACTGTTTGAAGAACCTTATTTACCGCTGGCAAAAGAGCTGACGCGTATTATGTGTGGAGAAAAGGCTACAAAACAGCTAGACTTGCTGCCCCCTCTGAAAGACACAGCCACTCATAGAATTATTGATATGACGGATAATATCAAAAGTACGCTGACAGAGCGCGTTAAGATGAGCAAATGCTTTTCACTGCAATGAGATGAGTCTGTAAATGTCGTCAATTTGGCTAATTTGCTCATTTACGTTAGAAACGAGTTTGAGGGTACATCCCATGAGTACTTTCTGTTCTGTATGCCGCTACCAACAGGAACTACAGGAGAGCACATATTTCAGCTTCTGAATGAATTTATCGAAGAGAATGACGTCGACTGGTTAAAATGCGTCGGAGTTTGTACAGACGGTGCTAGAGCAATGACAAGCCGACACAGCGGTGTAGTTGCACGAATTAGAGAGGTTGCTCCAGAAATGAAGGGATGCATTGCAACATCCACTGTGAGACCTTTGCTATCAAGAAAATGCATGACGATTTAAAATGTTGCACTCTGTTGCGAGTTGTATCAAGGCTCGAAAAATGAATTCACATCTGATTTGCTCGATTAAACAGGCTCACCCCTCTCACTAAAGGCGCTATATCAAATAAAGTTTATAATATTTATTATATGTGCATGTGAGTGTGTGCGCACACACTCGCTCATGTTGGTCATTGAGAATTTCTGTGGCTCCTATGAGAAGATGACTTGTAGGTGGTACTTGGATGCTTTGGTTTGATCAGGGGTGGTACTTGGTCCAAAATGTTTGAGACCCACTGGGGTAGAGAATCCATGCGATGGGCCCATAGATGCATCTGGCCTGTGTAACTATCTTCAGTCCTTTTTTCAAACTAATGCCATTTGTTTCAAAGACTCCAAAGTAACATTTCAAATCAATTTTTCCTTTTTTTAGTTTTTTTTCCTTTTAATTGTGGATAGTTCTAGTTATTGATTATTATTTTTTTAAGTATGTGATGACTTGTGACTGGAAGAAAACTGAGTTAAAGATTCCCCAGCTGCCTGTGTGCCACTTAAACGACTCTATTCATCCCCACAAGCTACTTCTACATCTGCTGTCTCAAATGCTCCACCAAGGCATCTATTGCCTGCCATGCCCAAGCATTTTAAAATGAGAACTAATAGGGTCCTAAATTAAAAAGTGATGTATATTCTTAAGGCGCTCAAACCAAAAATGAGCAAATAGTGCATAAATTGAGTGTTTATTGAAATTG
This sequence comes from Lepisosteus platostomus, assembly GCF_059453375.1. NCBI lineage: Eukaryota > Metazoa > Chordata > Actinopteri > Semionotiformes > Lepisosteidae > Lepisosteus > Lepisosteus platostomus. The sequence continues at coordinate 15,770,827 of NC_142613.1, forward strand.
ATGTTCAGTAGACTTTCTACATTGTTCTACTTATTGAATTTACCTGTGGTTAGTTTACTTTTCGAACACACTGTTCTACTTGGTAACAATTGTATCACTTGTATGAATAAGGAGAGTGCATAATTTAAATGTAAAGTATTCTTTCTGACTGTTATTGAGTTAAACCTCACCTTCATGAGCATAGGTCACATGGTGCTTGGATTGGAAACATCATGCAAAATTGTGGCAGAAATAGCATTTACAACTAATACAGAGGAGTATTTCAAAAAGTCAGCGATGGCTTGATTACTGTCATGTACCCATTTACATCCATGTTGGCTAGGCTGAATAAAAAGAAAATTAATCAAAACCATTAAGCAAATGTATTGATTTGGATTGCTTGTATCAAGCTTTTTTTTGTAGTTCTGCATACAAAAAATTATGGACTGGCTTGCTGTTTGTTCATCGTTTTTGTATGTTACTGACTTTTTAGATGATGGGTAGGAATACCTTTCCACCTCATAGCAAGCTTCTACAGTTGCATAAATAATTCCATCACTTCAGAAACGTCACCCTTGTGGATAGAAATGTGTTTTTTTTATCTCAAAAGGCTTGCTACAATGCAGGACAATATTCCAGATCTTTCCTCTTATCCTCCCTGTCGAAACTTACCTTCTTTGCACCTTACGTGCTTGAGCGCATGGACTTACGTTATCGTTTATACACATGATGTCTGCAGGCTTGTGTGTGCGTCTTTGTATGAACCCCTTTGAGTTCATATGCGATCTGTGTGCGTGTTCAAGCATCGGGGACTGTGTGATTCCAGACAAAAGCATGTAAGTGCAGCTCTTCTCTCACATGATTAGCTTTAGGGCTGTCTCTGCCCTGCACCACAACAGTGCCAGCACAGTGATAAGGCTTAGATTGTGTGCTGTGGGTATATAGGGGAGAGGGCAGAACAGTGACAGCAAGGACTTTGTAGAGAAAGCCACTGCAGATGGAGACAGCTGTGGTTCTGAAACAGGCTAGGTTGCCACTTGTGAAGCAGTGTGCTCTGGATTAAGATACTTTTCAAAATACAGATGAAGATGAAGATTCCAGGCTTTCATAAGATATTATGAAAATTATTTACAAACAAGAGAAGTGTCTTTCAACACATTCCCCTGTTTTAATTTCACAAAAGCTAACTTGACTGTATATGAAGAGGTGTTGCATATTTTATTTTTTGATTACTCAGTTTAACTGTATGTAAGTCCAATAAGTAGATGTGTACTTGGTCCCTTACAGGGCACTCTGTGCCTTAGGATTAGCCGTTACTTTAATTCATGTATGCAGTGGAAGTACATAGTGAACACTATCAAGGAGTTGGAACTGTCCTCCAAGCACAAGTTGACCTCTTTGAGCAAGTTGTATTCTGGGTCATGTCTCTAGTCAACTGCAGGGAGGATTAGACAACCAGGGATCTCTCGGCTCCTAGCAGCTGACAACTGCAGCTTCCAGGGCCCCAGAAGGATTGCAGTGTCCCTTCTGAAACAGGCCCTGAACCATCTGATCATCTCTCCACAGCCTGTAATGTGTCACAAACTGATTGGCTTAAAGGATGGGCAGGTTGGACGGTCCCATCTCTACTTCCCTGTGTGCTGTAGGAACCTTCTCTGTGAGCTGCAACAGGAAAGCTACTGCTGACACCAGGTTGATATTAAAAAAAATAGCTTGTCAGTGTTTTGATATTTGAAAAAGCTGAATGGAGCATTAAGGCGTTCTTCTTAAGGTGCATTGTTAATATTACACAGATCCCAGCTTGACTGATATCCATGTGACATAAATACAAAGTGAAGCACACAAAAGCAGTAGTATCTGGTTTTACCTGGCTTTGCTCATTGGTGAGAGCTTAACACGCACTAATACACAAGGCTGATATTTGTATCACAGGGCCCCTGCGAATATAACAAACTGGACAATTCTAGTGTTTTTTTTCAGGTTACAAGACTCTTTAATAATGATAAAGGCATGTAAGCTTTGTCTATTGCCTGTAACCCGCACCCCACCCCCGTCTGCCTGTGGCCCCAGGGAGGTCAGTGCCATACAAAGGCTCTCTGCCCTATGCCTTTCTTCTCCATTGTCTTTCTAGTCCACTTGGCAACAAAGAGTTAATTCAATTTGGTCTCTCGGGTTGCAGCAGCCTCTATTGGAGCAGGGAGAGGGTGTGATACTAGAAATTAGGTTACTGCACTTTTTTCTTAACACATTTAAATTTCACTAACTATGCATCATATTTATAATACCCCTTCCTCTGTCTGTGGCATCAGTAAATTCATCCCTTGGTATAATTCAGCCTTGATTTCCAGTATATCCCTATACTGATAGAGAAGTGACCTCGTTACAGTGGTATACCCAAGCCCAGCTGATCTGTTTACTATACAGCTCAATTCAGACTGGCTGTTTTGTCAGGAAAAGATGGTAAAAAGCATGAGACATTGGTCTCAAAGCTGCTGTGGCACAGCTCTGGTAACAAAAAAAGAGGTGATATTGAAAGTTTGAAAATGTCTTTAAAACACATCAGTACTCAGCTTTTTTCTTTCTCATTGCCAGCTGAATTAGACTTTCAAATAACCACAACAGTTAGGTATGGGCTAAATTTTATTTAATTTTTAAAGATTTGAATGGGATCAAGAAAAAGTGTGCCACATTCTGGCATTTTTGTGTACATTCAGAAAATAAACTGTCACAAATAAAAAAGGAGCCTAATAAAGGAGCCTTTGAACATAACCTTTACTTAGTCTTTGGGGTTCATCTTTTCTAAATGTTTTACTTGGAGTAGATTTCTTCAGGACGTGTACTATGCCTTTGGAAAAAGCGTAGTAGTCACTGGGACAAACGAATTCCAAGAAATTCACACATTACCACTTCCTTTATATTATACCATAAATTTGGTGTTGATATTAAGCCCTGTAGTATAATCTTACAGTGGATTCTCCAATTAACATAAATCATACTTTTATATTAGGAATAACCTAGGTTGAATTAATCTTCTAAACTGGAAAGCAGTCTTTGGGGTAAAATTATGTAGTCTGTCACTTGAAGATAAGGCAAAGCCACTGTAAGGTTGTAATACATTGAGCCATGTTCAGTGCTTTACTACAGTATTCTCAATAGTCTTACTGTTGTTCTCATATATTGAATGTCAAAAGAAATCCGTTATTTGATTTGTGTATGTTTTTAGAAAGATAAAGTGTAAACATTTTTGTAATTGATAAATGGAAAGAAAGTGATATGCCCCACTTACCAAGAGAAGTACTCTTGTGGACATGGCAGAAATAAAGCCATGTCCTCTTCTGTGATGAATAAAGGTTTTGTTCAAAGCCATTGACAGAGCAGTAAGTGTGATGCAGACGTGCAGAAATGTACACTCATTGTCGTGGAAAACAGACCACTCGATGGGGTAGTTCAAGTATTGTGATCTGGGCAGGACTTCACTTGTAGTGATTGATGCCCATATGGCATCAAGTCCTGAGACCTCTCTTATTGCTTTTCCTGTGGTTCATCCTGACATGGCAACAGTCTTGGCAACAGACATGGCAACAGTGTGAAACAACGTATGGTAAAAGCCCTGCTTACCAGCCTTGATCCCTATTGTACATATGTGGGATGAGCTAAAATAGTGTGGCATCTTGGATTCATGCCACATCTAGATTCATCTAGTGAACAAGCACATGCATGTCCATGCTCTACTAGAAGAATGGGGTAGAAGGCCAGAAGCCAGTACCTGCAAACATTGTATATCTTATATTGCTTCCAGGGGAAGAAGCACTTACTGGCTTGTCATAATACACTCCTGGTTGATCAACTGTCAGTCATTGAAATTAGCATGATGAATTGGGACATGTCCTGTATGTTTAATAATATACCAGTCCACCCCCTCCAAAATTATCAGGAAAATGAAACTTAATTTGTTACGGAGATACGTGATTTTACTCTTTTACTTTAGCTCAGTGTATATAATAGTATTGAAATCCCCAGTTAATGGGGGAAAGGTTGCTTAGGTATTTTTCCTAGTGATTGATTTGTATGTGTAGCATGATGTATATGTCACACTGTTTTCTTCCAAAATCGTTGCTCTTTTCTGTTTGTGCAACTTTGGCTTTGATTGGCATCCATTCCCATTCAGTATAAATCCACGCCTTGCGTTTGTCTTCCTGGCTATATTCTCAGAGCATCAGAGCATGTCTTGTACCATAGAAAAGAGCTATTTTCTTTACCAGTCACACTGGCGAAACTCGGCACAACAGGGAGTTCTTCCAGAATGTTTCAGTGCTTATAAATTCAAAGTAATAACTGTAATTAATAAGCTGTGTTGTCTTTGGGTCTTCTGTAGGGCTTCTTTATGTTGGTATCTGCACAGGCAGACCAGATGTAATACTGATGCGTTTCTGTTTCATCAGCACCGTTTGTTGAAGAGTCTTTGACTCAATATAGAATCTCAATGCATCAAACTCGTCTGCCTCCTGAATCTGATTTCCACCCTTTTTCCAGGAATTGATTGAATAATAGAAAGAAGTGTTGATTTGCCGCATAATAATAATAGCATGGCTATCATGTTGAAAAGATGAGCTGAGATATAAAGGGTGTTCTTTCCAGTCCAGTATTTCATCTGCATTTTCTGATTTATGATGATGTTTGGGAGCAGGGTGGGTGATTCACTGATCTACAGCCCTCCTGACTCACAGGTTCTAAAGAAAAAAAGGATTTTGTTATAGTGGATGATAAGGGAGTATAGAAGGTTTTGATTTTGCCAATCTAAAAAGTGCCACACTATTGATAATACTGAAGGCCACAGGTCTGTCAAGATTCCTAAGGATGACCTTTTGGGTTTTCTTGTTCTGGTTACAGTCTCTCAAAATCTATATTTTGCTGAAGGATAAGAAATTTGAACAAGTGCGATATGACAAGGTGCAAGCGGGGGGAAAAAATGCAGTTGATGCAAGCTGCTGCTTTAAGGATGAGATTTTAATAATTCTGGCATCATGACGCATTACAGACATAGCCAGGGAGTTTTATTATGTGATCTATTACATAACACCCTTGCAAGCTGTATTTTGCTTGTCTGTAGAGTGTTTCTCTCAGGTAGTGTATGAGATAGAGACTTTGGTTATTAATATGGCCAACCACCATTTGCTAAGCATCCTATTTTTCCGTTAATAATCATTTTGTTTGGAACTAGCAGCCTTAAGTAACGAGGCTATCCCACCTTGACAACACCTGCTTCTTTCCTCAAGGGTCTAAGTGGGTGAATCTTAAAAGCAGACTTAAATGGGTGTTGTTTTTAAACAACATTTTTTTTTCCACTTGTGAAATGTCACATTTTCCACAACTATATTATTTCAGGTCATAGCAAGGCTATGTCTGAATTCTTATGATGTGCTTTTATTTGAGACTTATACTGTACAGGCAGGCACATTGGCAGCATTGTGAACAAAAAATCTCACATGTTTAAAATACACTAGGTCCTGATTTTTTCCCCAAATATAAAGTGTTCTTTACCAATCACTGCAGAGAATAACAGAACAGCAATTCTTTCTTTGAACTTGCCCTGTTCTCAGATTTAAAAGTAAGAGTGCTACCCAGCAGGCCTTGAAAGTTAATTTCACTCTCGTGTGCATTCCAGATGTCTTCTTCAGCACGTCTCATTTCGATCCATTCATTTTCTATTAAGTGAACTTGTGCATGTTCAGCTTCTCTGTGTATTTTGTTAAAAGTATTCCCTTGTTTCTTAAAAAGGTCAAACCAGCCAGAGCCACAGTAGAAGTTATTGGAGTCTTTAGATTTATGTTTCACGAACGCTCCACCTAGGGGAAGCCTGTCTTTTTCGGGCTTCCTGATCTTGTGTCCCTCTCAACCTTACGTGCTTTGCTTAGCTACATTCTTGTCCATTCTTTTTTTCATGGTGCTTTCCCTGTCTTTACAAATCTGACGGAGGCTGTGGAATGCCCAATTTCTAAACCACATCTCTTGTTTCATGTTTCCAGAAGAATTGTTTCCTTTTTGCACATAATCAGCACATTTTTTTTTCTAAGCAAGAATTACACTGTGTTATAAATGAGAAGCCTAATAACACTAGAGTGGATATTTAATTAGAATAGTTCTGTTGGCTTAGTATATCTCATTGCACTAATTTTTTGTATTATATTTCAAAGTGAGTTTGCACCAAAAAAATCTTATAAGTGTGTTTGGTTTTTATATGTGGTGAATTAAAACAGAGTTGGTATTGGAATGGTTTTGTCCCACGGCTTTGGATCACTATATATGGTTGATTCTTATATTGGTTATTCTTAAAGTGGACTTCACTGTGATATATATATCGGACCATGTGTCAGTTCTGTGGGCTGCTAAATGAAGTTATCTGACGTTTCCCTTGGAGCCAAATCTGGTCAGATTTTAGAGGCAAGGATGGGCCTGGACAGTATTAGGTTTGTTGAAAAATCCCAGCAAAAAAGTAGATTTGCTGCAGTACTTGAAATAGTGTGGATGGACCAGTAGGGGACATCCACAGGAAGCACATCACAAACACTTTGGTTTGAATTTTGTCAGATTACAGTAGAGTCTTGACATTCAGAGCATTCAGTGCAGAGAATAATAATAATACATTTTATTTTGTATAGGTGGCTTCTCAAAGCATCTTACAGAATGACAACAATTATAAATAAAGAATCCACAAGATAAGACACAATTACAATACATAGAGGAGACCGTGGATGGTGGTACTAAGTATAGTGGAAGCAGAGGGGTAAAGAATAGAACCGGTTAAGTAATAATAATTGCTTACACTTATATAGCGCTTTTCTGGACACTCCACTCAAAGCACTTTACAGGTAATGGGGACTCCCCTCCACCACCACCAATGTGCAGCATCCACATGAAGCCAATTCATAGATGGGGATTATTAGGAGGCCATGATTGGTAAGGGTCACTGGGAAATTTGGCCTGGACACCGGGGTTACACCCCTACTCTTTTCGAGAAACGCCCTGGGATTTTTAATGTCCACAGAGAGTCAGGACCTTGGTTTTACGTCTCATCCAAAGGACGGCGCCTGTTTACAGTATAGTGTCCCTGTCACTATACTGGGGCATTAGGACCCACATGGACCACAGGGTGAGCACCCCCTGCTGGCCCCACTAACACCTCTTCCAGCACAGAAGTAAAGGCTCTTCTAAAGAAGAAGGTTTTGAGTCTGGATTTGAAGGAGTTTAGAGAAGGTGACATTGTGAATAGCCAAATTAGTATGTCCTGTTCACTCCTGTGCTTCCGTGTAATGTATTATCTATGGTAAAAAGACATAGGTAACTCTCACTTATGTGATAAAGTACTAATGCACTGACTTTAGGTTAATTAAAATATAATTGATCAAATACAACGAACAGTAATCACAAACTTATAGTAATCAGCTACAATAAACAACATGAATTCTTCCTCTGCTTCCAACAGATGCCAGCACTTTCTTACTCTGCCTTTCCAGCTATTTTTCTGCTCCTTGATTAACATGTCCCGCTGTAATCTAAAGGGTAATAAAACTGCTGGTGAGCCTGTAAAGTCGTCTCCCATGTCCTGTACCCCAGGCGCGTTTATTACAAAATATACACAAGACCATGTTGAAATGTGGAGGCTGGGTAGTGGGTACCTGGGCAGGGGGAGGTTCATTTACTAACTATACTTGTCTCACAATCCTAGTCTGTTGCTTTTAACACCTTTGGCTCTGTTGCTCTGCTTTTCTTCCATCCAAGACCTCCTCAGGCAGACCGAATCCTGAATAAGTAAATTCGCAAATGTTAAGTTTGCAGATGTCTTGACCCTGCTATATTTAGAAAACTGGGCTTCTATTGTAGTGTGTAAGAATCCCTTATATGACTCAGTGTTTAATTTTCTTTCTCGTTTAACTGGTCCGGTATAAATGACCCATGACCTGTGTGGAACACCCTATTGGAAAACTCACTTTCTTAGTATTTAAGTGGTTCTAATAGCTATTAGTCTATTTAGTTGGAAACCACTTCTTTTAAAGAAACGCTCGTCGGTCTGAGATTGCCTGCTGCAAAATGAGTTTCAGCCCAGTGGACGGTTTCAGCTAGATCTGGTTGTAATGTACCGTCCTGTTTGAGTTTAAACGTGTCATTGTTGCCTCCCAGTGTTTTGCAGCATGCAGTGTGTTAGGTTAATTCTGGAGAAGTGAATTTCTAATCTGAGAGAAGATGCAGTTGTGCAGTGTTTTACAGTATAATAGTGTCTTGTATTAAATGTAACAGGATCTTTTGTAATTGGAATGGTTTACAGAAAGATAATTCATACAATTGAGCTCGTCTCCTATACTTTGTATTTGTAATAATTGAGCATTTCCAGTCAGCTTTAAGTCTTTGTTAAACTACTTATATGTGCTCTCTACCAATTGATTTATTATTTGATGTTGACTGTCTGGTTTATTCTGTTTTTTGGTGCCTATTTCTGCATGCATTTGCTCATGATGATAATACAGTAAGTCCCCTTGTCAGCTGTTGATTTAATTGCCAAAGGACCTATGGTGATGCCACAGAGAACCAGACGGACACAAATTAAAAAAGGGATGGGCTGTCCTGTTTTTGGAGATTTTTAAAGACACTGTTTTAGTTTGTTTGAACTCTTGGGTAGCTTAGCCAAAAGAACAGGAAAAAAAATCTTTGGAACTGCACTTGAATAAGGAAGTAACTGGGAGTTACAAGTAGAGCTTCTGGACTGGACTGTAGTCTGTTGTGACATGCAATGCACCCCACTGTACATTCTCCACCTTAATTATAACAGGGATAGAAACAACATCCATTGCTGCCATCTGCCATACTGATTGGACCAATGAAGCAGAAAAGCAAGTACATTTATGTAACACATTTGTTAACTCCCTTTCTACCTATGTAAACAAGGCAACAAGCATGAACAGTTCAGTTTCCTTCCATTCCTGAACCTAGCAATTCGGTATGTCAAAAAGAGAGCAGAAGCAAGTCCTGTGGTATGTGCTATAGTTGTTTCTGGCACAGATGGTTGGCTGGTGTTCATGCTAAGGAGTGCAGAAGTGTTGTGGGAAACCTGAGCAGTTCTACTATGTTAGGTGGGACAAGTGTCTTTTTCAGTACGACAGGGCTCTGTATGGTACACGTTGTAATACCTCCTAACAAAAATCCTATGTTTGTGTCTTGCAGCTGATATTATCTCCACTGTGGAGTTCAATCACTCGGGAGAGCTTCTGGCCACGGGGGATAAGGGTGGCCGCGTGGTCATCTTTCAGCAGGAGCAAGAGGTCAGAGATCAACTCCACCTTTCATACTCTTAAATTTTGTCAGATTTAGAATACCAAAGCACTCTTATTTACCCCAAGCTGTTCCCTTGGCACTGTAAGTAAATAATTACAGTACTTCAGCAATGGCCTGTCCTCAGATTTCAAAGCTCATGGGTTATGCTTTTTAATTGCTTCATTTTCTGTATTTGGTCAAAATTCACATCCAGTTCTGCCTTTGATTTGAAGATCCTCTAAGATCTTTTAACACGAGGCAGTCAGATCCACTCTTATTTCTTGATTAGAAACCTTCGTGTTTCTTTTGCCTTTTTGGGTACAGAGAGTTGCTACTGAAAAGGGTCTTCCACACCCCAGCAGCAATTTCAAAAGTTTTCCAATGCCTTGTGTGCTCCATCTCTTATCTTTACCTAGATACAGTGCCTTGCGAAAGTATTCGGCCCCCTTGAACTTTTCAACCTTTTGCCACATTTCAGGCTTCAAACATAAAGATATAATTTTTTTATTTTATGTGAAGAATCACCAACAAGTGGGACACAATTGTGAAGTGGAACAAAATCTATTGGATTTTTGAAACTTTTTTAACTAATAAAAAAATGAAAAGTGGGGCGTGCAAAATTATTCGGCCCCCTTGCGTTAATACTTTGTAGAGCCACCTTTTGCTGTGATTACAGCTGCAAGTCGCTTGGGGTATGTCTCTATCAGTTTTGCACATCGAGAGACTGAAATTCTTGCCCATTCTTCCTTGCAAAACGGCTCGAGCTCAGTGAGGTTGGATGGAGAGCGTTTTTGAACAGCAGTTTTCAGCTCTTTCCACAGATTCTCGATTGGATTCAGGTCTGGACTTTGACTTGGCCATTCAAACACCTGGATACGTTTATTTGTGAACCATTCCTTTGTAGATTTTGCTGTATGTTTGGGATCATTGTCTTGTTGGAAGATAAATCTCCGTCCCAGTTTCAGGTCTTTTGCAGACTCCAACAGGTTTTTATCCAGAATGGTCCTGTATTTGGCTGCATCCATCTTCCCTGTCCCTGCTGAAGAAAAGCAGGCCCAAACCATGATGCTGCCACCACCATGTTTGACAGTGGGGATGGTGTGTTGAGGGTGATGAGCTGTGTTGCTTTTACGCCAAACATATCGTTTTGCATTGTGGCCAAAAAGTTTGATTTTGGTTTCATCTGACCAGAGCACCTTCTTCCACATGTTTGGGGTGTCTCCCAGGTGGCTTGTGGCAAACTTTAGACGAGACTTTTTATGGATATCTTTGAGAAATGGCTTTCTTCTTGCCACTCTTCCATAAAGGCCAGATTTGTGCAGTGTAAGACTGATTGTTGTCCTATGGACAGACTCTCCCACCTCAGCTGTAGTTCTCTGCAGTTCATCCAGAGTGATCATGGGCCTCTTGGCTGCATCTCTGATCAGTCTTCTCCTTGTCTGAGCTGAAAGTTTAGAGAGACGGCCAGGTCTTGGTAGATTTGCAGTGGTCTGATACTCCTTCCATTTCAAGATGATCGCTTGCACAGTGCTCCTTGGGATGTTTGAAGCTTGGGAAATCTTTTTGTATCCACATCCGGCTTTAAACTTCTCCACAACAGTATTACAGACCTGCCTGGTGTGTTCCTTGGTCTTCATGATGCTCTCTGCGCTTTCAACAGAACCTTGAGACTATCACAGAGCAGGTGCATTTATACAGAGACTTGATTACACACAGGTGGATTCTATTTATCACCATCAGTCATTTAGGACAACATTGGATCATTCAGAGATCCTCGCTGAACTTCTGGAGTGAGTTTGCTGCACTGAAAGTAAAGGGGCTGAATAATTTTGCACGCCCCACTTTTCATTTTTTTATTAGTTAAAAAAGTTTCAAAAATCCAATAGATTTTGTTCCACTTCACAATTGTGTCCCACTTGTTGGTGATTCTTCACATAAAATAAAAAAATTATATCTTTATGTTTGAAGCCTGAAATGTGGCAAAAGGTTGAAAAGTTCAAGGGGGCCGAATACTTTCGCAAGGCACTGTATCTCTATATCACTTCCTCTATCACCTCCTTCTCTGTGTGGTTTGCTATAGACTAAAGGTCTGCATCCCTCATCCTGGAGAGATGCAGTCCTGTGGTTTTTATGGACAGACTTGAGAGAAACATGTTAATTCTTCATACTTTAAGAGCTAATTGATCCCATTGAGTCATTAAGAGATTAGCTGGAAAGAAATTCAGAAGGCACTGCAGCTCTCCAGGAATGAGTTGCAGACTCCTGCTCGAGATTACTTTTCACTCTTTCACCTGTCCTTTGTGTTTAGCTGTAGACTGTTTCTCTTTCTCTCCTTTCCTGCATTGTTCATTCCAGACCATCTTTCTTTCTCTCGCCTGTGGATGGTTATACCATCTGTCTCTATCGCCTATCCTGTGTGGTTAGCTCTAGACTCCAGTCTCTCTTGAATGTATGTGTGGAGTGTGTAGGTGGGACTTGAAGAGTGCGTATGTGATTTAAGAGGTATATATCCTGTCTTTGTTACTTTTCAGTTTTCCTTTAGCGGTAAAACAGTACACATTTGAGACAAGAGGTGCAGAAACTGGCTGGTCAGGCTCCTTGGCTTAACCTTAACGTGGGGATTGAGAGGCTGACCAAAGGCGTGATGTCAAAACACTGGAGCCATTAATCCTACTCCATAGAGGAGGGGACATGAAAAGAGCCAGTCAGCCTCCAAAGTGAACAAGTGTCTTTCCACTACTGTTCTTGTTAACATTTAGTGTAACGCAGCATAGACCTCAGAGGTACATATACACCAATACTGCCACTGAAAAATTAGTTTTGCAGTAGTAGCTGGCCATATATTGACTTATTGTGTCAGTAACTAAGCTGGTTGTTAAGTGAAGTGAAATTTTAAAGAGGGAAAATTCAGGATTGCAATCGGGTGATGCAGGGTTTCAGCTCTGGGAAAGAGACGCACCTAGGGAAGAAATGTCCTGAGCTGAGAGAGGAGACTGAGGGTGAAGAAGCCACTGCCAGCCCCAGCTCTGCAGGAGCTCCACCAGTCTCTGAGGAGAAGTGACTGGAACACAGCTGGTTCCCCAGACCTGCAAACCACAACACTTAACGGGAGCTGAAGGCACAGGAGGGCAGGGTGCTTAGTGTGTGGAAGGGTGAAACAGCAGGGGTGACTGGTGCTGGAGTGCTGGTAGTCAAGGAACTGTCTTGGCCAAGGGACTACAATACCTGGGTTGGAAAGCATGCTGGGCAGCAAGGATATAAAAGTTTATAGGAAAGGGCTGAATTTGTTACCAAGGACAATGAAGAAAACAGACAAGGGCTGTGCTACTAAGAAATGCAGGTCAGTGGACTTCAGGAATGTCCTGCAAGAAAAGGTCTAGTGTAAGGGCCCCTCAGGAAACATCGGAGAGGACTGGTAAAGTCTTCTGCTCTGACATTGACGGTAAAGGTAGGCTGGACAGGCACTTCTGTTGTTTGGAGGGAGGCCAGATTTGGGAAGTTTAAAAAATTAAGTTTTCAGCACGAAACCAAAAGTATAAGGACAGGTTTGACATTCGGTAGGATTATTTCATTAACCTCTGCTGAGAGAGGCCCTGTGGACAATGTCGTATTGTCAAGTGGAGCCTCTAATAAATCTGACAGTCACTGATTTTTTTTTCCATTTCTGTTGTTTTTCTTTTCCATTTATCCCTCACTTATTTTAATGAGTGAAATACATGCAGCAGCTTGAATGTTAATGGAAACAGAGATGCATTAAAGTGAGTTGTTTTTGAACATGCTAAAGAATAACATTCCCCAGTGGTGTTTTTACAGGAGATGCACTCTAATGTTAGAGACGGGAGAGGTTGAGTTGCTTTAGACATGTCCCTAGCCAGAGTGCAGGGGTTATTTTGTTTTTTTAAGCCTGCGTTTCTGTTAAAAGATTCATGCACACAGTTAGGGAAGTAGTTGAGAATCTGTACTTAAGATTTGATTTTATCAATTAATATGCACTGACAAGGAAAGGGAGAGAGGAGTGTTGAAGTAACTCAGTAATGTTCTAGTACTTAATGTTCTGGGAGCAGAGAAATCTGGCAAGGCTGCTTCTTAATATTACATTTCTTTCTGGAAGGTTAGTGCTGTTTGAGACAGGAAGAGCTGTAACTAACAAGATACAGGGGCTTTATTGACACCATTAGAAGGAACAGAGCCTCTTTTTCTGCACAGCCCACATGTCCTGTCCAGGAGACCACCAGTCTTCCGCCCCACAAAGGTGGGGCTCTGCAGCTGGAACATGTGATGATAAATTTGCATAGCAGTAGGCTATATTTCAGTTCCCTTCCTTTTTCCCCCCACTATGTGTATTGGCCACAGCAGCTGTTCAAAGCCGAGCGTGAAGAAGTGCTTTCTCCCTTCACCATTTCATCCTTTCCCCACTGAGTGTTGCGACCTCAGCTTTAATTCTGAGTTGCTCTGCTTTCCTGGCTTCTCGGGACTGCTGCTCATTCCTGGCATTGCTTATTTGCGCCACCTGGTGGATGGGTACTGGGGTTCCTGGTGCATTGCAGACAACTTGGCTAGAGCTTTAACCGTTCACTCCCATGTGTTGTGCAGGCAAGTTATGGTTAACTTGAGTCCTAGTCTGCGTCCTCATCTTCCTTTCACTTCAAGTGCTTCTGATATCGAATCTGTGAGTCTGGAAACTAATTGGCTCCCGCTGGATTCTGTGGAGGTAGAATTTAAGGCTAGACACATTGTTCTGTGGTCACCTTGGAAGGAGACGTGTGCTCATGTCAGAATGGTGCAGTGTTTATGCTACTGCAAATAACCAGTGCTCTTACTCAATGGTGGCAGATATTCTACATGACATTACAGTTGATTCTTGTATTTGTTGTGAGCCCTGCACTGTCTTTTTTTTTTAGTAAAAGGATTGTTTTTCCTTTTTTTTGCATTATCATTAGCATTTCTTACGAACAGGTAAAGATTTATTCAATGCTGAAAAGACAACTTTTCACTTATGGAGCCTTCTTCAGGTGTCAGTTGTCCTGCTTTCCACAGTCTTGAAAGTCTGCTTAAAAGGTATCAAGTTGATAGGTTTACTTTTGGTGTCAAATGCACAAAATGTATTAGAGAAAGGTTTGATATGGCCAGTTTGATATCGGGTCAGGCCAAAATGACACATGAATATGCAGTTGAAATACAGTTATGATGTGCTGATGTTTGAGGTTTTGGTAAAGGCTAGAACTGCATTTTTTTATAAGTAAAAGTATTTGAGGATTTGTGGTGTATAGGTGATGTCATCTGGACCATTGAAGGTAATGCTCTTTTAATGTGTTTTCACAGTTACAATGAATGTTTTTCAGTAAATGCAGGATTCAGTTTTGCTTTTTCCATTCTGTCTAGCTAGTACTACAACTGCCCTTACTCTTTTTCTCTCGTTTTTTCACAGAACAAAAACCAGCCTCAGTCAAGGGGCGAATACAATGTTTACAGCACGTTCCAGAGCCACGAGCCCGAGTTTGACTACTTGAAGAGCTTGGAGATCGAGGAAAAGATCAACAAGATCAGGTGGCTGCCCCAGAAGAATGCAGCACAGTTCCTGTTGTCCACAAATGGTGAGAGCTGTTGCTTGAAGAACTAGAGCAGATTGATTAATCACAGACAGTTCTTAAAGCACCCAGACTGTGATGTTTAAGGTTTTTTTATTACTGCTATATAGAGAACAAAATACAGCTGCATAATTAAACATTGACAATTGGAAATTGTTTTTTTTTCCCTCCTCTCACAAATGTTGCTTCTTAGCTATGGAATTCTCTGCTTTGTGAAGCAGGAAAGCTATGTAGACCATTTCATGATTTAGGTAATTGTGAGATATATGACCAGTGGTAACAATAGGATTATCATATAGATTAATTTAAAATGTAGGGGGGGAATAAAAAAAGACTTCAATTAAACATCCAGTAGGTGTACAGACATTTCAAATGAAAATGGTTAAAAATTCCACCAGAAAATCCATTTGTCATGAACATTTGATTCAGTTGTTTTTTATAGAACAGTCTTATCTTTTTGGGGGGGAAAAGATTAAGTGTTTCTGACTGTTCTTTTTTTTTCCCTGTTTACACTGTTTTTTTTTTACATTTTTACTGTTGAGTTCACCAGTGAGAGATCTGTATTTCTTATGAGCATTACTGGGGCTCACACACCTCAGATGTCACCAATTTTTTAAATTTGTGCAACAGTTACAGCTGCAACCTCACAATGTTTGGGTCCTGGGTTCAGGCCCAGGTTGGGACACCTTCTGTGTGGCGATTGCATGGTCCCTGCTGTCCAGGTGCTCTTGTTTCCATCTTGTCTCAAAGATGAACTGGCCACGTTTATCAGGCTTTTCTAAGTTGCCCCTTTCCCCACAGTCCTGGAATGGACTGGCTTTCTTATAAACAGAGAGCAGTGATGTTCATAGTGCAGCCTTGTGCCCTTTTCTTACAGCATAAGCTCTGGTTTTACAGATGGATGAAATTCAGTCACTGTCAGTCGAGCAAAATCTGTTTTTTTTTTACTTTGTGCAGTAATGTGCATTGCAAGGAGCATAGACTTCATTAATTTGATTTCTTTTGATCATTCCAGTAGATGTTGCTGTGCAAAAACAACTATACATATGCACTTACTGTGATAAAGCATGATTTTCTGAGTGTGAAGGATAAGATATACTGTAGTCAGCAACTGAGAAACTTGACAGTTTGCTGACTCAGAGGCCTAGTCAGGACCACAGGAGTAGGTGTTAGCCATGTCTGACAGGAAAGACTGCAAGTTTAAGAAAGTTAGAAAAAAGATGTTTGACAGAAACAGATTGGAATAGTCCATGATTTGTGTGCAAGCACATCTATTTTATATAAAATATTTATGTCCTGAATAGTAATGGAGAAGCAGATGTTCTTTTCTGTGTATAGTCAAAGACCATCTTTTTTTTTTTAATTGCACCTAGCACTCATTTGAAAATAAGAATTTGTTTGTATTGGAAATGGCATTTAATAATAGACAAATACCTAAATCTTTTATATTGAGTTCCTAATCTGATTAGTGTTCAGCAGATTAGAGTAGTGGAATTGTGATGCTTGAAAAGGAAGTATCTTTTTTTTTTGTCAGGTTTTGTCGGGTCTTCGAATGTTGGCAAATTTTGACTGTGCAGCTTCTAGTTGAGTTATTGGCAAAATTGCTTGTTTGTGCTAAAGACTTATACTTGGTTCCTGCATTTCTCTTGATCCTTCTAAAATATGTTTTTTCACTCTTGTATAATTCTGCATTTATCTATTTTTCTATATAGTATTATTATTATTCTATTACAGTGGCTATTCTAAAAGTATTCACGCCCCTTGGACATTTTTGCTTCTTTGTTACAATTTGGAATGTATTTAATTTGTATTTTTTTACCATTGATTGACAAAAAAACAATCTATAATCTTCAAGTGAGAATACATTTTTGCAGATCCTCCTAAATTAATTATAAATATAAAGCAGAAAATAGCTGTATTCACCTCCCTTCAGACAGAGTCATCTTTAGCAGAAAGTGTAGCCATGAGTCTTCTTGAATTAATTTCCACCAGTTTTGGACATCTGACACTGCAGTTGTTGCGCATTCTTCTTTGTAAAATTGCTCAAACTTGATGGATATCAATTTTGAACGGTAATTTTCAACTCCTGCCACGATTCTTGGTTGGCTTGAAGTCCAAGCTTTGACTGGGTCACTCCCAGTGGCACTGTAGTGTGGCTTTGGCTGTTTTCATGGGACAGGCGTTAGAGATGATGTTTTTATCCACTGGGTCTCTCTCAGGCCTTCTGGTAAACTAGTTGAAATTTTAAATGGGTTTTTTTCAATAATGGTTTTTGTTGTGCCTAAATCCCATGAAGGCCAGATTTGTGAAACACCCAAGCAGGTGCAGTGGAACACTGTCATCCGTTGAGAGTTGTTATAAGCCACTTGGTGGCCTCCCTAACTAGTGCCCTTTTTGCCTGGATGCTCAAGTTTGTGCAGACACCCTATTCTGCACACATTCACACTTTTGCCATATTTTCTCAGTTTCTTTATAATTGATTTTACTGTGCTTTAGGGGATACTCAGAGTCTTGGACATTTTCTCAGAACCTTCCTCTGATGGGTGCTTTTCAGAAACCCTATCCTGGATTAAGACAAGTTCCTTTGTCTTAATGAAGTTTTTGTTGGGAGCTGTGCAGATCAACTGTGGCACCTTCTAGAGATAGGCGTGTTGAACATGATGTTGTTAATATTAACACGTGGACTCCATTCAACTTATTTGACTTCTAAAGACATTTGTTTGCACCAGAGCCTATGTAGGTGTGTCATAGCAAAGGAGGTGAGTTCTATTGTAGTTATCTTATTTTTTATATATTTTCACTTTGATATGATATTATTCCTATTATAGAGTGATTTTTATCCCAATGGCAAGAATCCCAAATAATTACTTTTGATATCCACTGTAGGAGGGCAAAGGCAGGAAATTGTCTGAACTCTTCATCTATTGGTTTTCAAGCTTTTAGTAAATTTGGAAATTCATTGGGTTGGTTATCCACCAGACTGAACTGATACATCTTCATTGTTCTTTTGTCTGTTTATACAGTTACTTGAATTTTTGGATTTCTAGTCATTATATTTGACTACTATATATAAACATCTGTTGTTTCCATTATCTCTAATCATGCAAATCTTGTTTGTTTAGTCCAGCAGTCCTTGGAAATTCTGTTTTTGCTTGAACCCCAGCCTTTCTTAGCAAGCCCTCAGTGTCCAATCCAGGCCCTGTGAAAAATTGTTTCCTCATCTCACTCCTGAATCTACCACTTAATCAGTTTTGCAATTAAGAGCTTTTCCATGGACACGAGAGAAAAGGCAATCAGTAGCAGTATCTCATTTTTCTGGGTTTGTGAAAGTTTTCAGTTCGTTTTCCATGGCTGTCCAAATCCCTTCTCATCCCCTTTCTCAGGATGAGACTGTATGAGTCAAAAATGGCAGTTGAGTCTCTGTAGTGCTGCACATTCTCCTTGCTGCTTTTTCGTGTTATTCTGCTTGTGGCCTGGAGTCCCAGTGTAGTGATGCATTCACATAAAGACTGTTATTGGGTCACAGTGACGTGAGTTGAGGGGTGATCTTTGAGACCGTTTGGCATCCCAGTGTATACTGGAAGGTATCTGGTTTAACACAGTAGGACTTTCAGGAACTGCATTAAGTACTATTAATCGGGAACCATTCCAGACATAATCTGTCCATCAGCAAATAGTCCTGAAAACAAACATTTGGCAGCTTAAAATGCAGATGTCCAAATGTTTGATCACATACTTTGTGCTAAAACTAGGAATCACTTTTGTATAGATTTAAAATGAGAGCCTACGTACAAACCTACTTCACAGGATGTAGGAAATGCACAGCTGGTTTGTGTGTTTATTATCCCATTTTGATAAGCTATATAATTAGATTTTTTTGTCAATGATTTTCTGCCTTTTCATACTTTTAGTAATTCTGTAAAAGTTGTTTACCATTTTGGCTCTTGAGCTGCCTTACACACCTGAAGAAAGCCAGAACTTTCTTTTTTCTTTTTTTCAGTGTGAAATTTTCCTCTGCACTGTGCTTATGCGGCCTGTGCATTGACACAGCTCTCCAATTGAACCTGCTTTATGTGCTCAGCATATATAGAAGCACCTTAGAACCACTTGACAACACATTATTGCATGTACAATATTATATAAAGGCAGCTGAATACATTTTACTTTGACCGATCTCCGATGTTACACTAATGAATTGACACCTTACAAGATAAAATTGCCCTCAATCCTCAATGGACATTCACATGTGCTTAGTCTGATTGGCTCTGTGTTTCCTGGGTTGACTGAAAAGAAACTGAGTGCTCTGTTTTCCTTCCTTTGGTTACAGATAAGACTATAAAGCTGTGGAAGATCAGTGAACGGGACAAGAGACCAGAGGGGTATAACCTGAAGGAGGAGGATGGCCGATACAGGGATCCTGCTACGGTCACAACACTAAGGGTACGGAGAGTGAGAAATTGGAGGAGAAGGAGAGGGAGACCTTCTTCATTAAGAAGGGTCGTCAAACTTCTCAGTCAGCATTGATCAATTATGACCTTTCAGCTACAGCAGCTTTCCAAAATCTGTTCCAGTAACCCCTGGCACAGAAGTGCCCATCTCCTGTCCTTAAGGACAATACTGTGGTCTGTTATTTAATTGAACTAATGACATCTTTCTTTGGAGCCATTTAAAATTTTCCCCAGGTGTAGGCTACTGGCGACTGAAACAATAATTCGGTCAAGATTGACAGTAAGTCACCCAATCGCCCACGATGAGTGTTTTGTTTATTTCTCTCGGTAGGTGCCGGTATTTCGGCCAATGGACCTCATGGTTGAAGCCAGCCCTCGGCGAGTGTTTGCAAATGCGCACACCTACCACATCAATTCCATTTCCGTCAACAGTGACTATGAAACCTACCTGTCCGCCGATGACCTCCGCATTAACCTGTGGCACCTGGAGATCACAGACCGCAGCTTCAGTATCCCTGACAAAGTTCTCTTGCACTGAGAGCCCTCACATTACAGAGCCTTTGGGACACAGTCCAATGAGCTTTTCTCACAACACATAAAGCAGCTTGAAGCAGTTTTGCAACTATTCTGTCTTTCCCTTGAAAGAATTTAATTTGGTGAGAACAAGCAAACAACGAAAGCTTTATTTTATCACAGTTCATCCTTAACAGTGATATGAAAGTTTTGAGAGCCTTCTTCCTACAGGTTTATAGATGTCCTCTTATACTTCCACTAGACTGCTGTGCTCCGTTTTCAGTCTGACTGACTCCAGCTGACACCTAAATCTTAAATTGAATATAATGCGGGATAAACACTTTGATTCCTTAACTGATACAGCTTATGACTTGGGTTATATTTTATTTTTATTTTTGCCACTTTATTTTCTAACATAAATGAAATGAAAATAGGAAGAACTTACTACACTTTGCATTCAAGTGATGGTGGCAATTTATGGCCGGTATTTTTTTTTAGTAAAATTGTAACACAGCAATTGTAATACCCAAGTAGAAAGACACTAAAGAAATCAAGAGCACAAAACTCTTGCAATCATGTAATAAAAACAACATGATTTTTACAGATGGACATAAAGCACTTGTATTCTGGCATACCAGGGCTGTTTGTTGCTTTGCTGCCCATAGGCCATCTGTCAAAATTTTAAAATTAAGAAAGTACGAAAAGGTATGTTGCTGCAGTGCGCGCATTATACGGTAGAATGCTTAGAGCAGCCCACAGCAGCTCAACTCGGTGCTAAAGCTGATTCCGCATAAAACTTTTTTTCTCTACTTTAAAACTCAGTAGTTTTTGTAATTCATGTGAATATGGTTTTTGAATCATTTTAAGTAGTGGTTTTTCGACTAATGCTCCAGTTCAATTATTAGGTTCTGAATAATATAACTTACTAATGCTTCTTAAATGACCTAGCTGAAACACACTGTCAGACATTTAAGTAAGATTTGCATTAAATGTTTTTTTCATATGGCATCTAGATTTACCAATATGATTTCTAATGAAAATTTTAAAAAATACTATTTATATCCTGATTTATGTTGTAGAATAGAGGTGTCTTACTAAATTCATTGTAGTGAGCGGTATTTGTCAATTTTTAAGTGTTGATATTAGTATATTACATGAAATATATGATTATACACCAACAAAGAAATTGTGAAATTGCATTTAATGTCTTGAAATGAACTTGATGTGTCATTCTTAACACATTAGCAAAACACTGGGTTCACTCAAGTTAGGAAAAGTATTTAGATACTGTTATTGATATTGGTCCATCTTGAATTGAATAGCACCCAGAAATACCAGATGTGTTTAGATCTGGTTCTGGGTTGCAAAAACATTGCTCATGGTTCCAACTGGGGTGTTTTGATGCACAACAACAGAAAATCCTATGTGGTTTGATTTCTTGTTCAGGTTGAGTTCAGTAATGTTAATGAAGATCTGATCTTCTGGTCTTTGAACACTAGACACCAGTTTTTGTTCATGCAGTGACATGAGGATGAGGCAGAAAACCACACCTCTTGCAGTCAGTATCATTTCTGGTATTTTGATTGAATAAATGCTTTACTTAGTTATTACTAATGCAGTTTAGGATAAGCTAAAATGCTGTCTTGTCGTAGAATTAATGTATAATAATAATCCCTTATTCTTAAATAGTGCTTTTCTGGACACTCCACTTAAAGCATTTTACAGGTAATGGGGACTCCCCTTCACCACCACCAATGTGCAGCATCCACCTTGATGATGCGACGGCAGCCATAGTGCAACAGAACGCTCATGACACATCAGCTATCGGTGGGGAAGAGAACAGAGTGAGGAAGCCAATTCATAAATGGGGATTATTAGGAGGCCATGATTGGTAAGGGCCAATGGGAAATTTGGCCAGGACGCCGGGGTTACACCCCTACTCTTTTCAAAAAAACACCCTTGGAATTTTTAATGACCACAGAGAGTCAGTATCTCGGTATTATGTCTCATCCAAAGGACGGCGCCTTTTTACAGTACAGTGTCCCCATCACCATACTGGGGCATTAGGACCCACACAGACCACAGGGCGAGTGCCCCCTACTGGCCCCATTAACACCTTTTCTAGCAGCAACCTTCGCTTTCCCGGGAGGCCTCCTATCCAGGTATTGGTCACGCTCACACCTGCTTAGCTTCAGTGGATTGCCGGTTGTGAGTTGCAGGGTGATAAAGCCATTGGATTAGGGATCTTGAGATTTTGAGGTGTGTTTGTGCGTGTCTGGAAACGTTCGTTGGGTTGTCTCCTTGACTTTCCTGTCCTAGACATTGTGGACATCAAGCCGGCCAACATGGAGGAGTTAACGGAGGTGATCACAGCAGCCGAGTTTCACCCAAACCAGTGCAACACCTTCGTCTACAGCAGTAGCAAGGGGACCATCCGGCTGTGTGACATGAGGGCGGCTGCGCTTTGTGACAGACACTCCAAATGTCAGTACTGGCTCCTCTTTCAGCCTGAATGCCCTGTCTACTCAGGATAACTGTGAATTTCATGTTATTGATGTTGTTGTTAAGCTTCCTTCATTTTTTAGATCCTGTTGTCTGTTGTCTGTTCCAGTTCAGCTTTATTACCTAACCAAACTGCTTGATTAAACCAATTTGTTTAAAGAGCCCCTTTTTGTCACTTCTAAAAGGAGGCAAATTTGATCTATCTTAACAGAAATTAGTGTCTAATTCAGTTTAACTGAGAAAAACAGAACTTTCTAGGGTAGTGTTTCACATTTCTGGTTCTGTATTATCCCTTTATTTTATGGCTTTTGTTACATGGTTAAGCTACAGAACTTCTAATGTAACCAATTTCTTGTATTTAGATCTCTGTGTACTGTTTTCAAGAACTGTAACTCTGTTCTAGCATCCTGATGGTCAGGTCTGGGACTTCTATTTGAGAATGTATCCACTTACTGGGTGTCATTGTTTCAAAATTGCTTAGAAATGTTGAAACGTGGGTATACACAAATTTACTTGGAAGCATGACTTGAATATTTAAGATGTGTTCAGATAGCTGTTAGAAAGATTTTGATTCCTTCATCTGTGTGTTGTCCTCTTTAGATGGAGGAATCAATCTAAACAGGATCAGCTGTTGACTCACTGATAAGCCAGTACTCTTAGGAGCTCCCAGACTGGCTGAATTCCAAATAGGCAGCTTAATCTCCTTTTTTTTGGCTGCAATTCATGTCATGCATTCATAACTTTTCAACCTTGTTCCTCTTTAACAGAAAATGAGCATTCATCTCTTTAGCATTTTGAGTCCAAACATTTGGCAGTTTTGCTGCACTTATTTTAATTTCCCCCTATTCTTAAATATCAGTGGTGAGTAAAATTATTAATTTGATTTTAAACATTGCTTGTCCAACCATATTGCCCTTCTGCCAGGGGACTGCTGTATAATTAAATTAAAGCATCCGTTTTAGCTTACATTTCAAATGGCACTGACAGATTTGTTTTGCAAATTAATCCCACGTATGGTTGCTCTGCAGAAATTGCACTTTGAGTATAATAAACTTCAAATTGTTATTCTTATTAGCATTCAGCAGAACTACCTTTGAGAATTGGAGTGCAGTGGTAAATTATGAAAAGAAAAATAGCATGACTAACTGCTCTGTACTGCTCTACATCCCACAGTGTTTGAGGAGCCAGAGGATCCCAGTAACCGGTCATTCTTCTCCGAAATCATCTCCTCCATCTCGGATGTCAAGTTCAGCCATAACGGGCGCTATATGATGACGCGAGACTACTTGTCTGTCAAGATCTGGGACCTTAATATGGAGACCCGGCCTGTGGAAACATACCAGGTTTGGCGGGTGTGGGGTTACAGAGAGCAACGGGGGATACACAGAACTGTATTATTAATTTATCTGGCTGACTGTTTCTTACAGATATTACACAGCTGGGTATTTCACTGGAGCAGTTTAGGTGAAGTATGTTATTCAAGGGCGTGACAATGTCCCATCTGGGATTTGAGCACACAACCTTCCAGTGTCTAGAACTATAAACCTCTGGTGCCTTTAGTATTTGAATACTGTTCCAGAATCTGACAGCATTATATAATGGTCAGTGTGTTTTTAATTAGCTTTTTTGATGCATTTTCAAACCTTATTATATTTATTTTCAGTATATAGGTTTGCAAAAGAATAGATGGTAGGGGAAATAGAATTTTCTGTAAGCAAGGCTTGCTTGCTTATGGTATTTGTATTTTTACAGTGCCCAAAACATTGTAAAGTTAAATCCCCTTAATCACAGAGTAAAAGGACATAATTGTGTGGCATTTTAGTACACTTTCATATTTAAAAAATGAATATTTAAACATGCATAATGTGCAATACTTAATGCATCACAACTTTTAAGAAAATATTTAATTAGCACTCAGTAGAACAACATGTTTAACAAAATTGGAACATTGCCTGGTTGTGTTTTACTTTTGATCATGGTGGTGCACATTGGAAAAAGTTCTGCATTTTCTGCTTAAGTGATTCGTTTGGGTGAGACTTTTATGGAGTGTCAAGTATTTTCATTATTTCCACACACACTGTTTGGTTTAGAAGCAATGTGCTGCTTTACACAATTTCAGTGCTACAGTGACTGTAATTCACTGAATATGGAAGATATTTCAAAGTGAACAGTAGTGCTCTTCCTCTGATCTTAATCTGTTCAGTCTGTATAGCAAGAACCAGAACAGTAACCACATTTGTATGTAGCTGACATTGACCTCTTTGCACCTTTCCAGTTATTCTCACAAGCATTTCCTTAAGAATAAACAGTGCATCATTGCATACACAGCTTTGACTTGGAAACATAAGGTTTGCGTGATCTTTA
Source organism: Lepisosteus platostomus (assembly GCF_059453375.1). Lineage (NCBI taxonomy): Eukaryota > Metazoa > Chordata > Actinopteri > Semionotiformes > Lepisosteidae > Lepisosteus > Lepisosteus platostomus. The sequence continues at coordinate 15,795,527 of NC_142613.1, forward strand.
CCATTTGGGAATAGACATAGTAATGCTGATAAATGAAGAGACTGCTTTAACAAAGGATGAAGCATCCAATACATTTAACAAAACATGATGCAAAACATGTATTAAGTGTTGAAACATTAAACAAAACTACATTTGTTCCCACAGTAGATTTTATTAAGCCATTTGCAGTGTTTCCAGTAAACTCATTCTGCCATCACCAGTGACAAAACTGAAATCAGAAAACAGCCAACATTTGTTAACATCCAGAAGGCTCACATCCCTATGGATGCACATACTGTGTGTGACTGTGCAACCCAGTTGTGTTAGTATATAATGTAGGGATGCACCTGTGCAGCTCTGATGCATCTGATGAATTTAATTAGGTATGTCAGTCTTCCATTCCCTCCTTGATGTTGGTGGCACTACTAATGGAGGTGCCCTGATGACTTTTCATTGCAACACTCCAGTCAGTTGCTTTTTCAGAGCACACTCCCTCTCTTTTGGACTGAGCTCTGGCAAAACGAGCAAAAACTTGAGCGTCACTTTTCACATGGAACTGAACACCTTGTTAATAACCGCAAGCATGTTACCAATCTTTTTGTAATTTTGTATTCAGTAGGTAAGGGGAGTTAAAGGAGAAGTGAGTTCAGTTGCTTTCTACAGGTAGATTGCATAATACAATGCTCAAGAAGATTACCTGGTTAATATTTGCTTAATGGGTAATTGAAGGTGAAACTGTAATTATGGTTCTACAGCAAAAATCTCCAAAACAAAGAGGAACTCAGTTCTCTACTGATCTTGTTTATTACAAAGATAACCTCACCACTTTAATTGTATCATGTCCCGAGGTAAAGTTCACATTACAGGATGTGGAAACAGTTTAAAACAGTCCCTTCCTTTGGATGAGACGTAAAACCGAGGTCCTGACTCTCCGTGGTCATTAAAAATCCCAGGGTGTTTCTCGAAAAGAGTAGGGGTGTAACCCCAGCGTCCTGGCCATATTTCCCATTGGCCCTTATCAATCATGGCCTCCTAATAATCCCCATCTATGAATTGGCTACATTACTCTGCTCTCCTCCCCACTGATAGCTGTTGTGTGGTGAGCGTTCTGGTACAGAATGGCTGCCGTTGCATCATCCAGGTCGATGCTGCACATTGGTGGTGGTGGAGGGGAGTCCCCATTACCTGTAAAGCGCTTTGAGTGGAGTGTCCAGAAAAGCGCTTTATACGTGTAAGCAATTATTATTATTATTATTATTATTATTATTATTATTTTATTATTATTATAAAAACCTTGAATATGGGTTGTATTTTCTCTCAAGAGAAGCTTCGAAAGCTTGTTTCTTTTCATCACCACCAGATGGAGCTATAGAATATAATCCTTAAAATCAGTTCTGAATTGCTATTGATTTTGTAGTGATGAGGAGCACTGCAGGGGCAGCATTCATATCTTAAAGCACCCACAGTGAGAAGTCAAGTTTTAATGAAAGTCCAGGAAAAACTCTGTCATAAAATTAACAAGAACAAGGAGGTTTAGTATCTTTTTCAGTGTGACTGACTGAGAGTTAGCATTGGAACAGAGAACCTCAGAATGATAACCCTGTTACTTCAACCTTTGAAGTAAAAGTCTACTTCACTTGTCAGTCATATTTATCATACCATAATAAATCACAGATGGGTTCGGATGCAAGTATTCCAAATCTACATCGGCAATGACAAAGCCAGTCCAATTTACTTCTTAAGAATAAACTGTGAAGCACGAACCAGAGGACACAAGCAGAAATAACAAGGAAATGAACGTAAAACCAAGAACAAGAGACTCTTCTTTATGCAGAGGGTTGAGGGAGTACTTTATCATCCATTCTAGTAAAGCCCATACCCTGGTTTCTTTCAGAAAATGACTGAATAAGGTCCTTGGATCAGTTGGCTGCTAAAGATTCCAACAGGCTGGATAGGCTGGATAGCCTTCTCTTGTTTGTAATTACTCTTAAGTGCACAACTGTATTTAAATTAGATGTCGCATAAAGCACCAGTAATGAATGGCACCGTATGCAATGTATCTTTGTAGTAAATAGGTATGGTGCCTCATTTGTAAAGCAGATATAAAATGGATTTTGAGGCTAAGTAAAGAAAAATGGAATATCAATATTAAATTATAAGAAAAGTAAAGTATTCTACAGATAAACCTATCCAAAATGCAATAATATTTTTTGTTTCCCAGTATACTTTTCACCGACACTTAATTTTATCCCATAAGCACACGATTGTCGCTCAACATTTGAACAAAATTTTCTATGTTGTGAGTATGCTGTTTTGCATTTTCTAAAGTTATGGAATCGGACAGTATCTTATCTGTTATCTTCCATAGATATGAGAAAATAATGCAATTTTCAGAAGTAACTAACTTGCCTTGCTTTAGCTTTACACATATAAAGCAAAATTCTAACTTTCATAGAGTCACTTACATTAATCAAAATCAGAAAAATGGTTTATAATTTACTGTTTGTTTCCAAATTTATTTTTTGGAAAATGATAAAGTATTTGCTGATAGAGTTGCTGGGGTTTTTAATCTCACAGCAGGTTTTGTAGTAAACATCATATTCATTCCCTGAATTGTCTCTTGAGCTTTTGTTACATCATTCTAACTAAAGTTCAGTTATATAATTGAGATGTCTGGAGCAAACTTCAGAGTTAGACTGCTTCTAGATAGGACTTGAGCACATGTTCAAAACAAAGAAATTTAAAAACCCAGCCTGTTCACTTTGTACATGAACAGATACTGTCTCAGAGAAAGTACTTTTACACTGACAATGGCAGGGCTTCATGGAATTCCCAATTTCTGTACTGTTTCTAGACACAAAAATACATTCAGGAACTTATAAGAAAAACAGTTAGGTCCATCTTATATCCTTTTATAAAGTTATGTATTTCCAAAAGAGCTTGTTAAGTACCTTTTTGCTAATTTGCTTGGGCCAGGACAATGCGCCCTAGCCTGCGACCAGTGCCTTTCTTCTTTGCTGTCCTCTAAGAACTGTCCTCCGGCCTGTGTCCCCAGGTCCACGAATACCTCAGAAGTAAGCTATGTTCGCTGTATGAGAACGACTGCATCTTTGACAAGTTTGAGTGCTGCTGGAATGGAAATGACAGGTAAGGCCTCAGGTGATGAGCTGGCTGCACAGTCAGCTCTGCACCTTAACAGTTTCTCCTCCAGTTTTCTCTATTATTTTTAAATCCTTTTTAAAAGCAGGAGTATATTTAAACACCACAAGGTAAATGAGCCATCTGTGAAGTCTAATATGGGAATGTGGTGTCTAAGTATTCTGCTTTGTTTATTTGTTAGTATTTGGAGGAACAGTCCCAAATTCAAATCTTAAGTTCCTTTTTATTTATTTTGTACCTTGACTGGGAGTACTGAGATAAGGTTAATTCCCAGAAAAAGATGAAAGCCCAACCTCTATTTTATATGGTATCTTTTCAGAAAATAAGAACATGAGGAAGTTTAAGAAGGCCATTCAGCCCATTTTGCATGTAGGAGTACTTGCACCTTTTGTGCCGAGCTGAAGGTTTTGCCTGCTAAAGCAAAAAACAAATGTTAAGCAAAACAGACATTCAGTTTATAAGTGCATACATCTGTACATGCATTGTATATACACACCTCAGCCCTTATATATAATTAACCATTTTTCAGAATAAGGAGACAGGGTGACAGTGTCTCTGAAGTTGCTGGTAGCTGGATTAGTTGCAGCTGTTCAGGTTTGGTGTAATTACTTAGCCAAGCTGTGTTGTGGGTGGCTGTGTTCTGTGAGGACATGGGGGTGTATGTATAATATCTGAGAGACCCATACTGGGCTGGCAGGAAGCACAGTCATAGCAGTGCCTTATCTCACCCTCACAGTTTTCTCCTTTGGGGAGGGAGATGTCTCTCTGTATATAGCAATGCTTTAGAAGAGCAAACATCAGTCCTCCGTATGTACTGTTGAGCTGAATGGGGTAGTCCTCCTTGCTTATTGGATTGCCTTTTGATGACTTTCTGTTTTTTTGCATGAAAGATGATTTTGCTTTATGGTGTATTACTTCACCACAACCAACATTACAGGTGTAGAATAGATGTCTCATTAACTTAGTGTCTGCTGTCATTGTGTTCTGTCCTGTACACTGACTCCTTTTAAACTGTTCTTCACGTTCTTGCACTTCCTTCTTTTCTTTCTCACACACACTCATCTCTCCCTTTCCCCTAGTATTCCTGCTGTCCTCTCACACTCACTCTCTCCTTTTTGTTCATTTTCGTAAACTTCCTTTTTCTTTCCCTAATTCACCCACGTCCTGCCCTCCCCCTGACTCTCTCGTGTTCTTCTCTCTGTGCAGCGTGGTGATGACTGGCTCCTACAACAACTTTTTCCGAATGTTTGACCGCGGCCAGCGGAAGGATGTGACGCTGGAGGCATCGCGGGAGAGCAGCAAGCCCCGCTCGGTGCTGAAGCCACGCAAGGTGTGCGCAGGAGGCAAGCGAAAGAAGGACGAGATCAGCGTGGACAGCCTGGACTTTAACAAGAAGATCCTGCACACCGCCTGGCACCCCCAGGACAACATCATCGCCGTGGCAACCACCAACAACCTGTACATATTCCAAGATAAACTGAACTAATGACTACAATGGCACCCCTCACCCCCACCCACCTCTCACCCTCCCCTGGACCCACAGATCACACACATGACAACTCTCCAGCTGCACCACTCCATTACCCCAGTCCCCATATACCCCCTCCCCAGTTCCCCCATCCCACTTTCACCACCGCAGCCCGAAGGGAAATATCAGAACCAGACTTGCGTATTCAATTTAAACAATCTTAATTAAAAACTTTAAACAACCTTAGAAACAATGATCTGTCCAAGTGCCCATTTTCTCTTTCTTGTGTAACTTCCAGTTCTGTGTGGAACAGGAGTGTGCCCCTACCCACAATCCTGTGAGGCACCTCCTCATCTCCTGTGCCATTCATTACTAGTATTTTAGTACTAGTTCTTCTTGTATGCTTGTTATTGTTGGGTTTTTTTTAAATGGGGTTATGATATTTATTTGTTTCTTCCATTTATTTTTGCATCTCTGATGGTAACACGTTGACGTCCCCCCCGGCCCAACTCCTGTTGCCAAACGTGTGTGCCGGTTTCATTTAACAACCCAGAAAAAATCCTTCTGCACTTAGTCTTTTCTTTTGGTTTCTTTGGCATGAAACAAAGAAGGGTAGAGAATTGAATTTCTAAAAATCAAGCCACTGAGATAAACTGGTGTTGTAAGGTCACAGGTTATTACATAGAGCACATATACAAATATGTAGAAAGAGCACTGCTTTAATGTGAGCAGTCTCGAGCTGAGGATAGCAAGTGACATCACACCAAGCACAAAATGGAGCATGCCCAAGAACAGCAGTGTCTGGTATAGCTGTGCTGTGTTATGCCAAAGGCTGATATTTGTATCAGTGGGCCACAGATATTTCATGGGGGGAAAAAAAAAGAGTGCCTGTTTTATATTAAAGGGACATTACATATGTGTGCAAACAATTGAGAGACCGTTAATGAACATTGAAGGCAATGAAGAGACAGGGTATCTAGTCGCGCAAATCTCACCATTTTTTAACAAAGCTAAACTTTTGCTCAGCACCGAAAGGGTGAGTCCACATAATTTGTAATAATCGCAGAGAAGAGTGATGTTTCAGATTGAACATTTCTATTATTTTGTTTAAAGGTGATCAGAATGACCAAACCACATTCATTTAATCCACAATCTATCCCTGACCACTTAGGCTCAGCCTCAGTCTTCTCAGTCAGCTTGATAGCATAAACAGATTTTACTCACTGTGGTGTTCAGGGAGTGATTTATTATGCAATGAAAAGTTACACATTGGTATTTGGGAGAGGCGGGAATTTTCTTCTTTAAAATGGGGAAATTACATCAAATAAAGTTGTGGAGGCTTTTCTTCTAGAGTAATATTTGGAAAACGGGTTTCCCTGTAGGAAAACAAAATCAATCTCAATACTGCAAGTCTTTCTGGGTTTGTCTGTAATCGCAACTTTTTAGAACACGTCCAAAGCAAAGGGCTGGAGCAGAGAGCTTTGGAAATAACCCTTAACAGTGGGGGAGTGAGTGGTAGTTCATGTAACAGTAATTATTGGTGATAGTTTCTTTAAAACCCTTAAACATTTTTATCTCTTTGGAAGAGCTAGATCAGAGCAGATAACCGAAAAGAGAGACCAAAATGTGTGTTTGGGGAAAGATAGGGTAAGTCCAATTTTCTTTGACTGCAGCTGAGGAGAGGAAATTCATCAAGTGAGTCTTGCATTTCTTTGGCACCCTCAGGTGTATTTCACAGCAAAGCATATGCTACATTTATTGAGGCCAGTTTTAGAAAGTTTGCTTTCTAAAAGGAGGAAGTGAATTTTTTTTAACTCCAGAACCCGGAGGAACCCAGATTACATTGGGACTTTGACCCAGAAGCCTGTCACAAATTTCATTTGTCACTTCATGGTGGCCTCCTGTTTCCCTGGCACTCTGGTCTACCGAGTGTAAAAGTGTGAACATATCTAGAAACTGATTGTTGGCGGGGTTGAAATTGTTTATTTAGTCCATGCAAAAATCAATTTGCTAGGCTTCCCTGACAGTTTTATCAGCATATTACATTATGATCAATGTTGTGTCTCGGCTGTTGCCTGGAAATTTTTACCAAATTGTGTGAATCCTTTCCCATCTTTGGCAGAATCTAATTTTAGTTTTTCTTTTGTTCTCTTGATACAAATTGAACTGGCCTGTTCAGTGCCTGCCAAAGAGATGGGGCCAGGTATAGTATAAGCAGTATTCTAGTTTGTCCTTATTTGATCACCTAACTTAAACATTCACATGTACGATCTTCTGTATATAGTCATGGGTAATTTCATTTTTTGGAGTTTAGTTTTTTTTTTTTTACTGTTTAAGGCATGACGAATGCTTCAGTAATGGAAAAAGAAAATTAACTGTACATCCTGAATACTTGATTTTCACGTAGAACTACATTATGTTATGTGTGGGTGTGTTTGTGTTTCTTTGTAATTGTGATAACAAACTATTTTTCTAAAAGGGGCACTTTTTTCTTCAGATTTGAACTATGCTGGTGTTGTATACACTACCACAGATTGCACTCCAAAGTAATATACTACTGGCCCAAGATATGCTTACAGAGTCCTGTGCATATCCCCCTTTCTTTTCTTGATCATAACGGACTTGTTTCATCTCAAGCCATCCTCATTTCATGTAGTCTGTACTTGAGTCCTTCAATTGATGTTTTTCTGCAGACTGCCAGCTTTTGTCATGAATCAGTAGTAGCAGTAGTGAGTTTTGGGTTCAAAACGGTTTACAGTCAGTCAGGTGTTGGGAGTCACCTTCTCTACTGCATAGAAAACCCCCCAAGAGCTAGGTTGCAGCAACTGAGTTGTAATTTATGGCTCAATAGCATCCCCCTCATATAGAAAATCAGGTTTGCTCAGTAAGGAAGTTCAGGCTGGGCGAACAGTCTGATAATGGTGGACAGTTATCAAAGTCTGTTGCAATTAGAATTTGAAAAGTTCAGGGCAAGATGTACACCATCTTTTGATTTTTTTTTTCTGTTGCTTTTAGGATAAATAGTGAAAGAGTAGCTGTCAAAGCTCATTGGTCCTGAGAACTGTTAATGATTGACTCTATGTATTATTATTATTATTATTGTTGTTGTTATAGTAGAGCCCTAAAAACTAATATGAAGAGCTCAGTCACAAGCTTTGTTATTCTGTGGTCATCTGGATGGAGAGGTGTCCTCCACCCCTGGAGTATCCTTCGCAGACCCAAGACAGTTTCAGGTTAAGATGGTCGAAAACTTTAGAGCACAATTTATTTTCTGGAATCTGTTCCCAGACACTGTTGTTCACTGGATCTTAGGGCCTTGAATGAAGTGTGTGTGTGTGTGGGGGGGGGGTATTTTAAGGTAGGAATGCAAAAATAATACTTAGATGTTGAGAAAATTTGACATCACTTACTGTAAAGGTGTGGGGGCTCTAGTAGCTTTTTTAGAGGTAGCATTACGTATGTGGTTTGGTTTATAAATCTCTTGTTTTTAATATTTTCAGACTCCAGGGGGAAAGCTTATTGGTGAGCTATGGAATTGATTTTTAGATGTCTGGTAATATAGGATACTCCGTTATTCCTTAAGAGGCAAGAACAGTGGTCCACTGAACCAAATTAACCACCAGTTCTGTCCCAAGTGATACTGTATGTTGAGCACTGTAGAAAATTCATGGTTTCAGTATTAAAGGGTTGACAGTCTAAACTCGTGAACACTGTTAGTGGCATAGCAGTATAAAACTCCTGTAATTAAAATAAAACTTTTTCCACTCCATTAACAGTTTTCATCTTTAGCTTTCAAACTGCTGCAATTTTCAGAAAAGAGTGTCAGACCTTTCAGTCAGATTTGGCTTGGGAAGGGGGTCACTTTTTTCACCATTTGTTGTAACTTTTCAATCTTGGCTTTGTTTGTAAAGTTTATACTGTGCCTCCCTGTTCCCGAAATCATTAATAAATCAAAGTAAAAGAAACACTTGGATGATCTCCAGTGTACTAACTACTGTAGTTTGTGCAGGAAGGATGCAGGAGTATGGATAGTTACCATTTATTTGGCACATTGGAGAGACTGCATGAATGAATGAAAGAATGTTATGCTTTACAGACTCTACATTAGGCCCACTTATCACAGTCACCAAACTATGCACTGTCAAGCCATCCCCATTTCATATAGCAAGTCTCACAGCAGTCCTATAGCATCAAGTTGAGGACTAATGAAATTCTCACCACGTGTGCTACAAGCTTACAGAATCAGGACCCCATGTACCTCAGCCAGTGGTAGATAGTAGCCGCTTGACAAATCTGAGCCCCAGAAGTCAGATCATTGATGCTTAGACACTCCTTATTGGCACATTCACTCTGGGATCCTTGTATATTTTTCTCAGTACTGTAGTATGAATGGCCTTTGTGGGAAGGGGTATGAGGAGTTGGAGGCATTCATTTTTTGTTCAGGTGTAGCTGAAGATCATCTTTGTGTTCATATGCAGTGCTACATATTTGAAATTAAATGTTAAATCCTGAATACCGCAGCACTTTTTCTCCAAGGCTCCTTTAATTGCAACTACCATATTATGGTATGAAAACCGAAAACAAATTGTCATATAACAAGTCTCTAATCTAGGGTAAGACACTTCTTTTTAGTAATTTTAACTTAATTGTCAGCAATGCAAAAAAGCAACAAACCACACTTGTCAGAAGGTTGCACGTTATGGGTTTTTTTGCACATCTGTTTTCATTTTTAGCAGACCACTCCTTTTCTGTGCCAGTGTCTGTATTCTATGCTGGGCCAGTTTTTTTTTTGCTGTACCTAGCACCTTGCTACTGTGTGCCCTGTGACTGTAAGTGTGCTGGTTGGAACAGCCTGTGGTGTGAAATTCTTTTTAGTGTGTCCAAAGAAGCCGGCGATTGAGTATATGCTCAGTGCCCCTGATTTTACACTGAGCGGGACTGTCAGGGATTCTTTAGCCTGATGTCAGTGTGACGTTAAAAATACAGAAAAGCCTGCATTTTTCTGTATTTCAGAACCTAAAGGTTTCGTGTTAGTGGCAGTGGCTGTGTCTCGACTCTGTGCAGTTTTCTTTTCGTTTTTATTTTAACATTCTAGAAGTGCAAAGCATCTTCATATCTTAATGAGCAGCTCCTAGGGATCAACATTGTGGTATGTTTTTGCAACAACATCATTCTTTCAAATGGGGAATGAATACAATACATTTTACGCAGTTTACAGTTGGTTCTGTGAAGGCATCAGCCCCAGATATTTGCACCTCTTAGAATGACTGCAATGCAGTTTAGGGCAGGAGTCTCAATCTTCAGATCTTGAGGACCATAATTCAAGGCTTGCTTGATCCCTTTAAATTATTAGCAGGTTATGAAGTAAGGGAAATTGTGAAATTAAATAATCCTAATGTTGTTGTTATTTTTAAGGTCTGAAGGAGTTCATGATTTAAAGAGGTCAGGAAACCCTATTTGGATGTAGCCATCAGGGTTCAGAATTGAGCACTCCTGAGGGGCTGGATGTTTGAGGTTTTCCAGGCACCAGACTGTGAGAAGTGCACAGCATGCCAGGATATGATTAAATAAGGAATTAAACAGGAGTAAAATCTGGGTACAGGCTGTTTGAATCTGATTTTTTGATGGGAGGGGCTGCAACTTTCCTCTTTCCCCAACACCTGCCACTCCTCACCTACAATCCAGCCCCCATTGCCCTCATCCTCGCCCTTGGAGCGAATCACATCTCCTATGTCTGAAAAACGCCGGACCCGTGGCTGGTCCACAGTCCAGTGGGGAAAAACCCTTTTCTCAATGCTGCATTGGAATTAGCTGAAGCCATGCCACTAGACAGACTCTCAATGGTCCTAGGTCTTCTACCATGGCCTTGGGATAATGAAAAACTAAACTAAAAAGTTTGACTTGCCCTTTAATTGCAAATTAACACATGATGACTGGTGTCTTTGCACTAGCTGTGGCACAAATAAATCAACACTCAACTACTATGTATAAAATTTGACAGGTGGGCTCATAGATTAGATCTAGTCTATACAAATAGCTGAATGGAATGGTCATGTGGATCCAGTAAACCTGGAAGAGTTGAATGAGTGACAGGGAAACTATCTGTGCATTGATTTTCCTGTGTGTCATAAAACCATTACAAATGTGCTTTAAAATGTAAAAAAAAACATGTTTTGTTTATAAAATGTGAAGGAAAATCGTTCTAGAAGCCGCTCTGACCTGTAAATAATTTTTTCCCTAGAACACGGCTGTCCAATCCTGGTCTGCAGGGTGTGTTTGTAGGTTTCCCACACTTGAACTTTGAGATGGTGTTACATTGGTTCAGTAAAGACCAAATTTAGCTGATTTAGCTTGCTCAGAGATAACTTGCAATGAAACCCTGCAGACACTGGCTCTGCAAGACCAGAGTTGGACGGGCCTGCACCACAGGGCATTTAATAAATGCAAATTCTTACAGTTCATCTTCATTTTAAAGCCCAATCTTGCTAATCCTGGTCCTCATGATCCCAGAGCCTCCTGGTTTCTGACCTCCCCGAGTTCTTGTTTAATTAATAAATTTAATTGAACTTATAATTTGATGAAACATGCTAAAACGTTGCAGATGCAAAAGTAGTTAAACTGAAATCTCTAGCTGTTCAGGAGCTATGTAGTTGAAATGTAATGTGTTGAATTCCTATCCGTTTAAATAAAAGACTCAAGTCACGAAGAGCTCAGATGTAATGAACACCTGCCAACACTGGGCTCAGGAAGACCTGGATTAGAATGCCATGATTTAGCACAAGGGTTTCCAATCCTGGCACTGGGGACCCACACCTGCTGGTTTTTGTTCCAACTGCGTGCCCAAATAAATAATTTGAACTGTTAATAAGCCTAAACTGTACTGAACATTACCTAAACAAGGGAGGTTGCCTTATAACTATTATGTTTCATAAGTAACTCCAGTCTTTCATAAGTAACTCCAGAGAACTCCAATCTTTAAACAGAAACAAAACTTGCAAAGGCTCCATCCAAACCAAAGCAATTCAGGGTTAACTGACATAAAGACCTCAGCTGCAGTGAGAACGAGCAGGTGTTAGGTTCTCCTAATCCTGGTCCAGTGTACCCTATTTTAGCATACAGTAGGTTCTCAGCCCTGGTCCAGTCCAGTTGAGTTTGTAATCAGAAGCTAGTTAAGCACTTTATTGAGCCCCTTGCTTAATTTGACCTTTTCACTCTGCACAAAATGTTTGGTTTCAGCAGTACTCTTTTTGAGGGCTGTTGCAAGGATGTTCAGCCAAAATCCATTCATTCCTCAGATTGCCTAATGTTTTTTTTTCTTCTAAAAGGGTCTCAATAGTTCACCTATTAAGAATGTCTTGACACAAGTAGGAATAAAAATATCAAAATCTTCTACCTAACCTTAAGCCACTGCAGGTATGAAACAGACGTTTTCACAATTCATACCAATTAATAACCCCACCCAAGTTCTTACAACTGAAAACGGATCTTAACATACAAAGTATAGGATTAGCGTAATTGGTAACAAGCTCAGCTAGAATAAAAATTCAAAGAGACAGGAGTCCTTCAGGACCAAGGGTGAGAGCAACTGGTTTAATGTGTCCATCTTGTCATTCTAAACCCCTAGCCAGAAATCAGATCAAATAGCGGTTCTATCCCCAGCTGTGTTCTACTAGGGTTGCAGTCCTGTGTTTCTACGGGTCTTTTTACAACTGTCACGTGCTTGTCACCTGGTTTGAAATGTGAAATTGTCATCCAGTACAGTAATTGTTACTTCTAGAAGGGTTGAGTGCTCAAGTAGAAAGAAAGCAGCCTGCAGCCCAAGAGGACCCCAGATTCATGGCAACCACAGGATAACAAAACAGTTTTCTGTTTTCATTGTTTTTCTAAAAAATGTATCTTTTTTTTTGGTCAGAAATGGCTCATGAAATCTGGGTAATCTGTGTTCTTAAATTCTATATCAGGTGTTTTAACAATTTGACTGTAATCTCCTAACTTGCCTGTGGCACAAAGGAAAAGATGAAAAAACAACACTGAACTACTGAATAAAACAAAAAAAATGACATACAGATCTCCATGTTTTGTGTCTTGATCTACCTCTACCTAGATGAATTTTGCCATTGTTTCTGTACTTTAATTCAAAATATACATTAAATTTGGGCTATTGCTTTTTTAGTGTTGTAAATCACCAAGCTACATCCTTCTTCTATAAGGGAAAGCACAATGCTGTAATTCCAAATTATTTAAATACTACAGTAATGCACCGCATACAACTTGCTGTTTTGCAACTAGATGATGCAAATAACCTGGGATATCGGTATGATACCTTTTCTTCTTTTTCAAAGGCTCATGCTCACCTTCTTAGAGCAAAAATTAATTCTAGGGCACTGGTATTCATTCCTAGTCGTAAGAATGGTTACAAATGACAGAAGGCTATTCAGTCCATCTACTGTAGCTTGGTCCTGGCAAGGCTACTGTGTCTTCTTGTTTTCATTCCACCCCAGTGTCTGTATTTGAATGAATTACCCACTTAATTGGTCTATATATATTGCTATTTCCTGGTCTGTGCTCACATATTTATACATTACCTATAATTTACTATGACCAGGAGTGAATATCTCTGCCCTAGGACATGATGATAGCTGAGCTTAATCTAAGGTTTATCATTAGCCAATATCAAATGAAAAGCAGTTTTTCCACTTTTGGCTGAGTTCTGTTCGGTCTGGTTGTATATCTGCATGCTAGTTAACCTATCCTGCTGCTTGATAGTGGCAGTCTTGGTTAGCTGGGTGATTTCACTGTGTTATCAGGAAGATGCCGAATTCCAATTCCAGTGGATATTGCAGTACAAAATGAATCCGGTGGTGTGACATTGTATGTTTAAGAGGAAGCGTGCTTGTAATCTATACAATACTTCTTCTGCGCTAGTACAAGACATCATTGCAATGGTCTGAATGATTAAACATTTGATCTCAAACCTATAAAAATAATAACTGGCAAGTTATAAGAACGTTTTAAATGTTAGATTCATACAGCTTGAGAAATTTTATCACAAAACTTTACTTGGATAAACTCGGGTTCATGTCCCCCTACCTCTTACTGAATGTTAATAATAGTAATAATAATAAGTAATAGGTTTATTCCATGCTGAAAAGAGAAGAAAGAAAACAACATTTTGGCCGTGGAGCCTTCTTCAGGTGTAATAATTTGTATTATAATAGATTTCATAGTTCATAAAGTTATAAATCACTGTAAGTTTAAAAATAACTGCTGAGTTATCAAGATACTTAGTGCTTTGCTTGATTAACACCAATTTTGGGAATTTTAATCTTCACATTTCTGGACATGGTTTGGGCATCAAAAGCCAAATTAGGGATAGACAGTTCTAGTCCTTGAGGACCTAAGTCTTTTGCAAGCAGTTTTCAAGTAATTGACCAACTGCCAACTTATTATCCAATAAAGTAATTAAAGTAAAGTGGAAATAGGGGGATCCTTTTGTTATTAAAGATCTCGAGTTGCCCATCCACGATCTAGAGCAGGGATCTCCAGCCCAGGTCTTGGAGAGCTTCAATCCAGCAGGCCATCATTATTTCATCAGTTTCTAAGTCTAGAACAGTTTCATTGTGATCTATTGAACAGGTGATTTTTTTAAAGTATTTTAGAAATCATTTAGGAAAATCTAAGTCATGGATGCCACATCCTGATCATGGTGGTTTTTAATGTTTCTTTAAAGCAGTGAAGCTGTTAAAGTATTTGTCTGTTCTCAAGGACCGTAGTTCTCTTAACTGAACAGATTTGTTCCTCAACAGGTTACAGGTGTTGCTAATCTTTAAAAACTAACTACAAAACTAAAAGGATTGAGGCTCTCTAGGATCAGGATTGGGCATCCCTGCTCTAGAGTAATTGGGAAACATGGTAATTCAGCTTGCAGGAAAATCAAGCTAATAGCTTTTGATGTTTTATATACCTTTTATAGTCTTCTAACTTTCTCTTCACCCCACATTTTAAGCAAAGCATAAGAGACTGTCTTTTGAGTACTAGATCTTGGATTACCAATTTTGACCAACCAATAAGACAAACTGGGGTATTCTTGGCTAACCTACATACAGCAGGACTGCTATGAATGGAGACCTTTGGCTTTGTGCAGTTCTTGTGCTCTTGATGAAACAAGATAGAACATTCTCAATGTGGGGGATTTTGATACCTTTTCCCATCTGTGTCTTGTGGTACTAATTTGATTGCCTAATACTATTAAATATGGGAGCAAATTCATAATTAGATGAGAAGAGACTACATATGGTAACATTGTGTATACTAAATTCTGAAAATAATATACTTTAACTCAAGGATTTTTGAAAGCAAGGAAAGAATGCATAAAAAATCTAAAACGGAGAGCAGCTCAATTACAGGCAGCAAGCTAACACTGGTGATTAGGGGCCCAGCTGACACCAAAGCAAGCAGACAGGTATCCCTCACAAGCAAGACTGAGAATCACTAGCTAAGTCTCTTTAGGTTTATGTTCCAACCTAAGTAGATGATTAACCTAATTCATGTCTTTCCCATATTTATGATTTTTTAGAACTTGATTAATTTAAACAGTGGTGACCTTGAAAAGTCCTTGGAAGGTGGTTATTAGACATGTAATTATTTAATTACACTACCTGAGAGCTTGGGCAGAACAAACCCAAAGCAGATACAAACCCTACAGGAACCGAGTCTGACTTAGAAGCCTCCTGCTCTAGGGTGAGTTTAAGGTCTACCAGACTGAGTATTTTTATCTTACTTTCAAGGTTTGGGAAGTTTTGGCTCTTCCATTTCTCCTGTTATGCCCCCAAGCTGTGGAACTCTCTCCCCAAGGATATCAGTCACCTTCTCTGAACTCCTTCAAATCCAAACTCAAAACCCTCTTCTTCAGAAAAGCCTTTACTTAACTGGTTCCAGCCTTCACCCCTCTGCTTGTGTTTTATCTTGTGTATTCTTTTTATTTATTGTTGTTGTCATCCTGTAAAGCGTTTGAGAAGCAACCTTTAAAGGCGCTATATAAAATAAAGTTTATTATTATTATTATTATTATTATTATTATTATTAATTATTATAATGTTCCATTAGTTAATTACTTAAAACATGCTGCTAAAGCCAAATGAAAAACAGTCCTTCACTGCACTTGGTTTGTATTCTGGGGGTTTAATTTTTTCTCCAGAAGTCCCTATTTCTACCTGATGTCATGTAAATGAGAGAAAGAAGCAGGGGGTGATATGAAAAATGGATGTTTTGCTGAATTTTCTGTTATGTATGGAAAGTGGAATTTCTATGAACAGAGAACACACAGGCCAGAATGCTTTTGAAGGAACTCACAGTGTTGGTTTTAAGTAATAACTGTAAAATATGTCATGCCTGGATGTTTAAACCTTTGTTACTTTTAAATGTCACTGGTGGGTGGCATATAACAATACATTAGTTGTGATGAATAACATCACTACTAATTAATTCCAGGGCGTCGTAAATGAAATAGGAAATCACCGTCCAGTACTTAATCAAGAGGTATACAATGAAACTGCACAACTGGGCTGTTTACACAGATCCCAGTGGCTGAACAGGCTGAAATGTGATTATGCCAGACAAATTAAAACGACAGAATATGACATTTAGATGGATAGAATTCGTGTAGAATAAAGATTTATTGTGCATGTATAGTACAAGGACATCGCGACAAAATCGTGCAAATTCAGCAAATGCAAGTTAACTGTCCGCTGATGCAAAGCATAAGGGTACAGGTCGCAAGATGTTCGTGAATAGACGAATGTATTAATACACAACTGACGTCAGCCGGGTTCAGGTGGGGCCACGGCTGGCGGACGCGGTTGCGCGCACGTCCCATTCCGAGGGTTTGCGAGTGAGCGCGTGTTGACAGTCAGACGCGAACGACTCCCAGTCATGATGTCCGCTGCCGCTGCTGCTGCCGCCGCCGCCGCACAGCAAAACAACAACGAAGAACCGGGGCTCAACGGTAAGAAAATGGCGTGAATCCTCACGTCTTCCCTTGGAGGTCGTACAGTTCTGGTTCTAACACTGCTTTATCCCTCGGTAAAAAGCAATAAGGCTTTAAAAATACAGGTAATTTCAGCAAACACCATTAATATGTACACTAAACGAAATATCTTATGCTGACTTTCTTATCTAGGAGGCGGAGGCAGCGTGTGACGGTGGCATCTATCTGAGATTGATGTTCTCTGTAGCGAACCGGATTGCCGACAATGTGAGACGGGGGGCAGAAAGGAGGGGTTTACCTTGGATGTTATTGTGACTGAAATTTTTTTGACCAATAGGAGTAGCATCATCTCGCTGGTCAGCAGTTCGGAGTGGGCGGGTACTTCATGATGTCAACAAGGCAAGAACGGAATAAATAAAAGAGAAATAGGAGGGGGTTGGGGTGTTGTTAGTAAATTAATATTTTGTTATTAAAGTGTTTTATTAATGTTTACATATCAAGCTGCAAATTGGTAACACCTAATATTTAACGCCCCTTTTGTTTGTGGTTGCCTAATTTGAGACCAAATGTGACCTATGGCTGTGTTTGTATTGAAATGGACCTATTTATGACGATTGCGCTGGTAAAACTCTTACAAAAACAAGGTATCCATTAGTCTTCAACATTTCCAGGTTTACACTGCGCCTGCTGTAAAAAACCGTTTCAATGTTAAGTTTTGCACAAGAAAAACTTGGGTCGTTTACTGAATTCTTGGATGGCATGGAATAAGACATGTTAGAGCTTGTCTTATTCGTGTTGTAAACTGTTCACAAAATGTTCCGCTAGATAATGTGGGAAGGGGGGGGGGGGGGGGGGAGATATGCCAGTATTATCTTTGAAGGCTGTAGCTGACACATTAATGGGTAACAGGTCGAAAATGTGGCCTGCCTGCCTGCCTATCAGTGTGGCTTTGTTTACTTCGCAATGCAAAATGTTTAGTGTGTGTGGGGTGGGGGGGAATTGGAGGACTACTGTAGAAACCACAGGATCTTTTTAGATTTGCTATTTTTGTAGAATTAGGAAAGCAGTGTTTGTAGATACTGAAATCTTGTGCAATATACAGCTTAGTGGAGGTTTGAAACTAGGCAAGTCTTATGTTTTCATGGGCATTGGCTTTTGTCTCTGGTAGTTCCTATGAAAGAAACATTTTTACGTTTTTTTTAAATCTTAATTATACCTGCCTTACCCCCCCCCCCCCCCCTTTCATTTCCCTTTCTTAGCAGCAAGATGTTGTGGCATGTCTTTAATTATAGAGCTGAAGTATTCTCTAAGAATTTATTGTGTGTGAATTGATTAATATTAGAGTACCATATTATTATAGTAAAATTAAAAAAATCTGAATGTGGTTTACAATATTCCAATTATAAAATTGTTCAGTTTTGTTACTTGTTGGCTGTAAGAGATTATTTTTCTATGGCTCCTGTTTTTTTATGACGGTGATTTTGTATTAAATATTACTGTAAAGGAGGCTCAGCAGGAATCAGTAGACAGTCCCTCCTACACAAGACCAAATTGTATTGGCACCAGCAACTACAGCACAAATGATCGTTATAGCACATTATCATTTCTGCAGAATCACAGTGCCTTACAATTTCAAGCACAGCACTGCCCACACTATTTACAGAGTCCAAAACCAGGTATTAGTTTCCTGCAAAAGAGGTTATAATATTTCTGTATATAGATGTTAGGACTCTACACAAGCAGTTTTAAAATCAAACTCCAAACATTGCACAGTTGAGACCAACTTAGCATTTAGGCCTTATAGTGCTTCTGCTTGAGTGAAAAAGGATTGTCAAATCGCAGGAATAGAGTAAATACAGTGTATATAGTTCACACTGCGTCTTCAAACATAACTTACATTTACTATACTCTCTTTAATCAAAATCACTATCACTTTCAAAAGGCTCTTATATATGCAATTTACAAGTCTTGATATTGTCTGAATATTCTCGTTCATTTGTGTCACCGTTCATCAATGGTAACAATCGCAGTTATCCCATTACTATTGGCAGAGGAGAGAGGAAGAGGTAATAGCCCTAGCCAGTGTCAGTAATGGCTTAATAACTCGCATAACGTTTCTCTCACCATGCTCCCAGAGGAAAATCAGGTTCTGATAAAGTCTGGGAATGCATGCTGACAGCATGTAATTAATCTCTTCAGTGATGCTTAAAGTAGACTTTCAGAATTGCTGTTCTGATAGTTTTATAATTGTGCAACAGGACTTCTTTCTCTGTGCAGGCAAATATGTATGTAATTTATCTTTGGTTTCCAGGGATGTAGAGGTTTATTGTTCTAATTATGAAAGAAAAGAGTGATACAAATAAATAAGATGTGGAACCAAGTTATGTGTAAATTTCCAAATATTTTTTTAAGTGAATATTTAAACATTCAGATTTCAACTAATTATGTTCTAATAGGTTTAAAGCAGGTTTGTGTTTCATTCAGGGGATTGGTCTTGTTGTTGTGGCATTAACTCAGACTACAGTATAACAGTGTTGTTCTTCCGTGCAGCTGCTCTGGGATCAGGCAGTGTTTTGCCACGTGTTGAAAGCTGGCTTTTCTTTGTGTTCCTGGGAGCAGGACAGAGGGGCCAGGGCTCTGTGAGGATTAGCATCACCTTGAAAAACATGCCAGAGATCCAATAATCTCACCATCTCTTGGTATAGCACACTGCAGGTGTACAGTATACTCCTGAACTTTAATGGAAAAATGGATATGTTGCTTTTCACCTTACATTCACAGTTTTGTTACCAATGTTATGGAAACATAAGTTACACCTTATTGTGATCTCCCATTCCATGATCATACAACCATGGGTTGAAATAAAACAAAAACTGTTCCTTCTTTCTTCCTAAAAAAGCCCTATAAAGTCCTGTAAATAAGATTGGTCATTTATTTACAAGTTGCAGTCTTCCTTTATTTATCCATGCCAAAGATCACCTGATGTGGTTATATTACACATCATCTTAACATTTAGAGATCTAGCTTCCTAACATTTTGACCAGATACTGTAGAATTAACATTAACTCTAGCACTGCAACTTCATTTCAGAACATTTTAGCATTTCTCATCCCTGCCAGATATTTAGATTGATTGATATAAGGATTTAATCCAGCTGTGTCCTTAAAGAAACAAGGGTATCCGTTTCAGCAGCGTTGCTGGGTAGCTTGTTCCATGTTTCCACAGCTTGTCAGTGTGTCTCCTATTCTCAGCTTTGCTTGGGACTAAGACTGTTGCATTAGTGTTACAGTTTCTTCTTTCTCAGAGCACACCTTGTCTGATCCTTGCCCATACTAGACATGTTTATCCTTCATCACTAAATATACAGAGAATAATCTGCACCATATTGGACAGATCCATGTTGCATTTTGGTGCATTGAAATTACAGCTCAATTACTGTTGCTTCCACTTTGTACTCACCCTTGGAGGTAAATAGATACCATATTGGTGACATTTATAGGAGTGAACGGTATACTGTGAAAATGGCTACTCTGTATAACTGAAAAAGTAATAGAATTTGATTTCCTTAAATTGAGATGGAAAGCTGAAATCGTCTTGTAGGACACTCTATATTTCTGCATAGTTTGCCCGCTGATCTTCTAAAGAACACCTGCAGAATGACTAATTAGTCTCTCATCATATCTTCTCTGTTTCTGAAATTTAAGATAACTTCACTGGAGCCAGTCTTCATGAATTCCACATGTAATTAAAGCTTACTCTTCTGGGGCGGGTTGTAGCAGTCAAACCAAGCCACTGTGATAATGAGCCAGTGAAACGGCCTGGGTGTTCTAAATGGGTCCACTGTAAGCGAGCTTAATTTTTTATATTTTCACTCCTGGTATTCACTAATGCCCCGTGATGCAAAACATGTGGAATGCTGAGCTGCAGAGTGCCATGGTAGATTGTTGATGACTTTGAGCAAAGACAAAGAGCTCTTGCAGTACTCTGGCAGCTGGGATGCACCACTGCAGTGGTGACAAGAGGGCAGGGGTCACGCCCAGGTCGTTGTCTGATCTGGTACTTAAGGCTGGCTGCTGAATTGGGGATGTTTAAACAATGAACCATTACTAACTTTACAAGCTGGGGTTCATTTACTGCCTCATACTATTCCTGTTTGTGTCTTTCACAATTTCAAAACAGCACTGATTTCTTTTGCAGTAACTTTATCTTTTGGGTTCATTCCTAGCACTTCCTATATTGTTCCAGGGTTTCGCTATTTCACATGCTGATGATAAAGCTAAAAGTACACAGAAAAGTCATTTACTCATATATTAGTCTAAATACTTCTGCCAGTTCCAGAAAATCGTTTTAGGTGTAACTTTTGCTAAATTAATCTATTATAAATATTTGCATATCACCTGCTAAATATTTAATCTGCTAAAAGTTTGAACAACGAGCTTTTCCCCTCACTTCCACGTATACTATCAGTTTTGTCCTTAAGGTATCCAAGCTAAAATGTCTGCCTCTCTGAACATGCATTGTAAGACAGAACAGAAATAGTGAAACAGTCATTTTGATGCCGTTTAGTAGAAAGAAATTGAAATCATTAAATACCGATGCATAAAACTTGAAAACTGTGGCACATAAACAATTCTAATCCTTTCTTGCCAGAGTTGAAATGTATTTTTATTTTTAGGTCTGAAAGATGGCATGGATGAAATGTCTGGACCTCAAATTAATGTTTCGTGTCTATTATATAATTGAAGATCCCCTGGCATTGTTTGGAAGAGCTGTGGCTTTAACCATAGTGTCTTGGCTATGTTTTCTCCAAACTGGGTGTTTGGGACAGTAGATGCAAGCCTTTTACCATGATGTCAGTTTTGCATGTTTTTGTGTGAAAAAAAAATATGTATAATGTATCATTCTTTTTTGTCATTAAAAGTGCAGATAATGTACCATCTCCCTGTCTGTTTAGTATTGCATTTGATTGCAATTGCTTAACTAAGAAATGAGTATGTATACAATATGTTGTTGAAAGAAACTAATAATCAAGAATGCTGAAAATGTTTTCATTAATTGCAGTTTGTAGACAAACTGTAACAATGCGTTGCCTCTTTTTGCTGAACTGGTATAATAAAAGATCATGTGCCGAAGGTGTGTATCAAGGGTGGAAGTCACTGATCCCACTTACTGTACTGTAATGAACTTAGCTGCTGTGTGTGTTCAGCTGCCTGTTGCGTTGTTTCCTTTGGCAAGAGTCGTTGAGACACCTATCCTTTTCGCGTCTTAAAGAGCAACAGCTCTCACTCTTCATAGAGTAGGCACCCTGCATTTCCGTCCATCCTTGTAGCCCCTGAATAGATTGCTAATCTGTCAGTTAAGTAAATCCTCATTTTTTTCTATGAAGACTTCCAGCATTAGGATGATGAATTGTACACTGAGTCTCTTTGCAGAGCTGAAGATATATTATGTAGTGAGTCCTTCTTGAAGACTTCTCCATTTGTTCTTATAGTCTGACATCCCCATGGGAAAGGGATCATATATTTAGGTCAATGCTATCTTAAATCAAGAGGAATGTGCAATAACTGTATCGTACTCCTTTTCACCCACTGGGTCTGTGTGCTGTGAAGTGTGGATTTTGGCTCGCGTCGCGACCCAGCAGTGTTTGTGTTTCTCAGATCGCCTCTCTCCTCACAGGGTCCTGGGTGGAGCTGGAGATGAATGGGAACACGGGAGTGCCCCCCCCCCCAAGCAGCAGCAACGGGAATGAAGGCGAAGACGAGCACAATGGTGGAGGGCTGGAACATGTCCCTTCCTCCTCCTCCATCCACAATGGGGACATGGAGAAGATCCTTTTGGATGCCCAGCACGAATCCAGCCAGAGCAGCTCCTCCTGTGACAGGTCGGTGTGCTGGCGGAGACCCAGGGTGGGGTGGATTCTGGGGGGACGCAGAAAGAGGAAAGAAGAGTAAGGAGAAGAGAGCTGTACACATCAAAAACTTTAGGGAAGAGTTATCTGGGGCAGCTGAACTGAAGGACACAGAGTAGGGAGTAAGTGTTAGAGAACTGGGGGGTAGAGTAGTGGAAGTGAAAATGCAGAAGAGGAGTAGCTCTTGTAAAAAATGAGAGAGTAAGGGAGGAATACAGAAAGTTAGCTTCAGGATACAGGGGGCTAGAAGGGAGGAGGTAGGAGAGGGCATGGGGAACAACAGAGACAGGTGATAGGTGCACTGGAGGAAGAGGTGAAAATGGCTGGCACTTCTCTTCCTAACATGCAACAGAAAGAGCTGAGAAGGACATGGGGTGATGACAGAGAGGAAGGGATAGTGATAGCTGAGAGGAAGAGGATATCCTGTGTGATACCCTCTCTGGAAATGCCTTGATTTCTGAGAGGGATTGTTGTGATGTTTTGGTACCAGTGAGAACTGGTCAACAACAAAGTGGTCCAGAGTAGGAACATTTGAGCAAATATGAATTTAATAAAATTCTTAAACAATTGTAAAATATCCTTTATTTAGTATTGCAACAAAATGGTACTTCTCAGTTTTGGAGCAACTTAAAAAAAGACCAACCTAAACAATGTCAGGTAAGTAATTTTCCCAGCACTGCTTTTATTACCTCACTAATAATATAAAGCTTATCTTTGCAGCTGCATGTCCTATCCACTTCACTCACCAGGTGCTCTTCCTCAGATACATGGAGAACAGATAACATGTTATTGATGTTCTGTACATGAAATCTTTTTGTGAACGATTTCTGTCTGTTTTGGCAGAGTTGGACCCGGTCAAAGATGAACAAAAATACATGAATTCTTAAGATTTTCAGTCATTAAGGCACAGGAGTATTGAAAAAAAATCTCACCCTGCATAATTCTTTCTCTTGGCAGGTCTGTTTTAATACAAACCCCTCAATGACCTGAAAACTTTATTGCAGCACAGTCACCATAACGCAGATTGGTTTCCTTTTGAGTAGGTTTTATCCCTGCTGCTGCCATTTTAATTGATTCCATAATTCAACTGAATAGACAAAAGAACATAGAATACCCATTATTTGTTTGTTTAATGGTAGTAGAGGAATTTGTAGTTCCTGATTCCTTTGGCACCTAGCTCCAAATCCCTCATGAAACCACGAGATCCTCTATGTGGATCAGCCAGATCTTTAAAATGAGATAAAAGCTTCTACCAATGAAATTCGTTTTAACCCAAATTTCTAGTTAAATGAGTTTTATTGCTTCTTATTTTCCAGATGTTACAAAACCACTATGTAACTGCACATCTGTTTTGAGTCCTTAAGTCATCCTAGGAGCAGCATTGCTGGGTTTGAATTTTGTCCTTAGTTGTCCCTGCAAGTTGTCCTATGTAACCTTTTATATGTGGTTAGACATGGTGCGTGGAGCTGTGTTTCTTACAGCTTCAGTCTCCCAAAAGTAATCCATAAGTAAAGGAAAAAAGAAGAACTTAAAACCGCAGCTGCCTCTCAAAATATGGATACCTGTTTCTAAGTTCACCAGATAATGTACTGTAATATTTTAAGGGGGAAAAAAGTGCAAAAAAAGGTTTTCCTCTTTATTGATTTTATCGTGTTTTACTTTATTTTTAACCTGGAACAAACTGCCGTCTTGTTTCAGAATAAAAGCCCAGACCTTGTCCATGTCTGGAGCATCGTTTATTGCAGAGAGTGTGTGTTTGGCAGCTGCTGAGCATTGTGTTGCCTCTCTCCAGCCCTCCACGGCCCCACAGTCCTCAGGACGAGGGACAGATTACCTTTGACGTGGAGATGCACAGTGGCAGAGACAATGGCAGCACACAGGTATGTGCCCGCCTGGAATGTCCAGGTATCCTGTGCATTCCCTCGTGTGGTAACCTTCTATCCAAAATACTGAAATCTCATTGAGCTGTACTCTCTACTCTCACTTGCTTAATTGGACCAAATTTTCTTAGTTAAGATTCACGTTACCTTTGGTTACTGATTGAAGGTACATGAAAGATAGCAGCTCTCCAGGACCATGACAGAGATGGGTGACCTACTGAATCTTATGAGCTGGCATTTCACAGCTCTTCCTTGTTCTGAGGGCATGGAGTTGGGTAACAGCCTTGTGGACTAATGATAAAACTGTTAATACCTAACTTCACCCTTGCAAACTTGCATTTTGAAACTGAAACAAGTTGTCTGGTTTAGTCTTTTTGCGGAGGCAATATGATATTTAATTTCCTTTCAGACCCTGTTTCTAAAGTTGCCCACAGCATTTTTTTAAATTCCAGCCTTTATTATTAAGCTTACTGTTTATTATTTCTGCATGTTTTAGTTATGGCTTAAGGTCTTTTTCAGTCGTTAGTGATCTTGTCAGTCTGAATGTTTTTATTGTGCGAGTCTGCTTCAAGGCTTCCTGCAAAACACAGATTTCTCATCCTATTTCACTTTCATTCTCTTCCTAAAGTCTGGACAGAAATAGCTGCTATGACTTTCCACTGTATGCTTACTGGTGTGCTTTAGAGCACACCCTTTGTAGAATGCTTCAGTCCTTAAGGTTGAGGAAGATCACTGTAATTTCCTGTTGTATTTTAAAATAAGCTTTATGAAAACATAACTGGACTCAAATATTTTGTACTTTAAAATACAAGAACACAAAGCCCACTATATTCATCATAGACTACTATGCTGCTGTATTTTTCCTCCTTCTCTCTGCAGTCGGAGGAAGAGGGACTAGAAAAGGAGAGAGAAGATGACATTCTGATGAAGAAGAGCGCAGACTGGGTAGCAGACTGGTCTAGCAGGCCAGAGAACATTCCACCCAAGTAAGACCTCAGCGCTGTCTTGCCAGCGGAATGCCAGTGTACAGTAATATGAGGTGACCAGTGGGTTTTTAAAAACATTTTTGCTCCTTTTGGATCAGAATGTGCACCAGATATTTTATCATTTGTGGTGAATTTTCAAACTATACATATGTGGTATGTCTTTTAAGATTTAATAAGGTTTTAATATCTTAAAAGCTCATTGTTTGGCTGAAATCTAAAAAAAGGGCCTGTTGTAAGTGACTCTTCAGCAACAATTGTTGTGGTTCATTTTCAGTACAAAGACAAAACAATAACAATTTGTCTTCCAATTCTGCTGCTTCAATGCTAGTTAAAACAGTATTAAAACCTAAGAAAACATTTGGTCAAGAATGATGAAATGATGAAAAGGACTAGGTGCACTCAGTGTTAAGCACACCTCTGGTTACCACATGTTTAATTCAAATTAATTGAAATGGTTCTGTGGGACAGAGAGGCTCAGCATATCCTGTCTTGACCACCACAGGGAAGAAACGCTGTTCTTCTTCCCTGCAGGGAGTTTCACTTCCGACACCCAAAGCGCTCCGTGAGCCTCAGCATGAGGAAGACTGGAGCAATGAAGAAAGGGGGCGTCTTTTCAGCCGAGTTCCTCAAAGTCTTCATCCCCTCACTCCTTCTTTCTCACATCCTGGCACTGGGGCTGGGGTGAGTGACACTGCGGGCACATACTGTACATCTACACACACCACAGCAGCCAGGTCCTCATATGGGGAGGACATTTCTGCCATTATAAGGAGGCTGAACATATGGGGCCATATTGTATATATTATATCATATATCATATATATAGTATATATGAATATATCATATTCAGCCTTCACGGAGTTGCTGAATGAGATTTGTTTGTAAATTTCTTTCGTTCTTGTGTTCTTACTGCATCTATTTCTCAAAGTACTGTAATAATGTTACAGAAAGGTAAAATAACTCTTATGTGTCTGTATAGATTCCTAAATTATCAAAATTCAAAATGGAGTAAAGATAAGAGGTGAAATAATAAAAGGTGCTTCAAAGAGTATTTTGAAACTGTACAGAGACTAAAATGAAGGTTTAAGATTTTAGGAAAGAAAGCCAAAGCAAAAGACAGTTTGAGAGAAAGAATGGAATAGGACAGATCTAAAATCAGTAGAGAGTGAATGGTAACAGTTTTCATGTCTTTGGCCTGAGGCACAGAACAGATTAATTCCAAGAGTAAGCAAAATGAAAACTTAAAAGTAGTGACCCATAATGTTTGGTTTAATAAGTAATAAAAGTAATAAGTAATAAAAGAAATTGAAAAACAGAAGGTCACACAAGGGAGCATAATGAACTTCAAGCAAAGGTTAAAAAAAGATTTAAACATCTCAAGAGTGTGATGGGAAGGAATATTGCGCTAGTGTCTGAAAAGCTCATATGAGTCTTTATCATATTCAAAACCAAACAAACTCTAAAGGATTAAGTAAACTGTCTCAGAATTAAAAAGTGGGAAAACATTTAAGTGAAGAAAGGAAAAAAGACTAATGTTAAATTTTAAATCATTGTTGAAATAATGATTTATTCAATAAATCATTGATTGATAGAATCATTATTTCAATA